>NC_052959.1:27982646-28282646 GCF_013358895.1 Oreochromis aureus | reverse complement strand
ACATTTTATAGCCAGTTGTTTATGAAACTGCCGACTCGGCACTTCCAGTAAAGCGTTTAAGTGATAAAACTTTAAAACGCATAAAGCTAGTTTTCAAAATGCTTGCACAGTGGCAGGAGCCTTATGATGTATGTTTCATTAAACACTTTTCCAAAAGATTCACTCAAAAATTAATATTAAATTTAAAAAAAAAAGATCAATTCCTCTTCCTCTAAGAAGTCACTGGTGACATTTATTCATTTTGGTTTGTACAAGGAGAAAAAATGAACTCTAGGTTTAGATACTACAGAGTAAAAATACTCAAAAAAAAAAATCCAACCCTGTAAAATGTATACATATATATTTTCACTATCTATTGTGTAGCAGAATAAGAGGAGTCTCATTTTGTTCCCTTATAATCCATAGTTGGCCAATTTAATGTTGTGACTGCAGAATGTGAAGCCATCTTTCCCTTTTTTTTTTTTTTGTTTTAAAGCTGAAGCTGCGCCATGTTATCATCCTGGGACATTATATGTTGCTGTTCAGTTTACCGTCTCCTGTGTCGTCCTTTGGCACTGATGCTCTGACGCAGCAGCCGCTGCAGTGTCAGCTGTGGTGAGAAAATGGTCCTCTATCCAAGACCTGCAAAGCTTGCAGCAGGAGCCTGGAAGCGTGGCAGCGCAGGTTCGTCAGCCAGGAGACGCTGATTCCTGCCCCTGTGAGACCGTTTTACAGTTTGTTTGGCTTTTTTTTTCTCTTGCTGAATTATTTTCTCTTTCACTTTTACTCACTGGTTAGGTTTAGCCACTAAAGGTGACCTGATTAGGTTTGGGTAAAAACATGCCCCCTCATTAGAGTAATCCTGCTTTTTAACAAACACCCAGATCTCTGTCAATGATGCCATAACATCGTCCCTCAGGGCAAATATTACCAACAAAATGGGGGCCGTTTTGATTCCAAACATGGCGTCTGTGAGTCACAGAGAGGTTCACAGATGGTGGAGATTTCCTCAGATTTCAAGACCACACCACAGCACCCAGTAGTGACTGACCCTAACCCTCTCTTCCATCTGGTTTAGGGTTTATGATTTGACACACCACCAGGGTCTGTGAGGCCTGTCTTAGAGAACTGGCTTCAGCTGACATAAACCCAAGCAAAATTATCCGAGCAGAGATGCCCAGATTGCCCTCCGTTCAGCCTCTTCTTCTAGTGAAATACAGACCCAGCTGAGAGGAATAACTGCTGCTGGGACTCTAACCCAAAACACCTCACCTTAGAGCCGTCCAGCATGAATCCTGCTCAGATATCTAAACCGTATCAGCTGACTTGTGTCTGTGTAGAGCTTTCCTCTGAGCCCCCTCATAATCACCTAAAACCCCACCCTACCTGTGCAGCAGAGCCCTGACGCTATAATTATAACAGCTTTTAATTCCACTGCACTTTTCTTCAAATCACGCAAACTGTAGTTCAAGTCTTCAGTTCCTCTAAAAATAACAGCCAGCTTTACAGGTATCCACCCTCCCCAAACCGCTGCATTTACTGTTAGGTGACTGTACCCTGATGAACCGGTTTAGTTCTCCTCTTTGTGCCTCGTGCCCACGTGTGTCCCTTTTATTCATTGACTGAATAACAGGCAGAGGTGGCTGAGCCGTGTTTTGGTGTTTAAAGCTGAAAATAAAGCAGATCGTGTGGGCGTAGTGAGCGTAGGCCATGAAGTGTTTTTCACCGGGTTTTTTTCCACATCAAGGTGGCTCACAACTAAAACGCAAGGAAAAGTAATGCAGTACACACAGTTATTAAATCAAAGTTTGGGCAAACATACATTTATTTCCCCCTGCAAGAAAAAAAGGCCATCCAGACATAGTGTTGCTGTTTACTCGTGGCTTCTATTCACTGCAGTAATTTGGGCAGGATAAGCGATGACATTTAAATGTAAATTCTACTTCTTAGAGAGGGAAAAGCAAAGTCGATAAGAGCTGCAAAGTAAACGAGCACAGCGGAGTCTAACTCCCAGAGAGAGATTGCCTTTGCTGTGCGACTGACTTGATCATATTTAGATCTTTCTCCTGTAATTGCTTGTTTCAAAAAGATAGAAAGTGATGAAGCGTAAATGCAAGACAGTTTTCAGGATGTGACCTGATACCGGGTCTCGGAAAAGTGTGCGTACCGAGGCAGTAAAGTGCTGCGCGATTTCACTTTTAGTAGTGAAATCAAAGTAAATGCGCCGAAAGTGGTTAATGTGGCTGAAGTCAAAGTTTCAATGCGGAGGTTCAGCAAAATGCAAAGAAATAAAAGTGAAAGAATGGAAAGGCAAAGGGTTGGGATGTTAGTGGGAGGCTGGCTTTATCTGTGAGAAGTGGTTAGTGCAAGTTTGCACTAAACGATTTATTTCAGCTTGAAGATTAAGGCAGTGGACGTACTCAGATTGGTCCATTGTGTGAATCCAGTCCTAATTTTATTCTTAGAATAGTCTACTGCAGGGGTGTCAAACATAAGGCCAAGGGGCCAGAACTGGACCCGGAAGGCTTTGGAAGAAGTGAAGGAGGAAATAAATTCTTCCTGCTGATAGAGACGTCTCCCACAGCCCATTCTTACTACACCAAAGTAATTAAGTAATAGACAAGCAATTAAATAACATAAAGTTTCCTGTTTTTTCACTATCAGCTATAGACATGTATCTTTTTACAACAATAAAAGCAAAAGGATATTTTCTGTGACTTATAACAAACTTGTTGTTTCATACAGTATCCAGCTCTAAATATAAGCTTTATAAACAGGAAAGTTTTAAGCCTAATCTTAAAACTAGAGACAGCGTCTGTCTCCTGAATCCAAGGGTCTGCCTCCCATTAAGAAACTCAAGGAATCACATGTGAGGCTGTAGTTTGACAGTGAAGTGCTTCAAGATTTGAAGGGTCCAAAATGAAGAGAAGGAGAAGGAAAAGAAGACAGTCCTCCTTCCGAGTCTCTATTAGTACTCTCGCTGTGGTGTTTTGGATCAACTCAACGTTTTTTAATGAGCTTTTAAAGCTAATTTACAAGAAACAAATCCATTGATTACTTTTTTCAGCGTCACTCTGAGGATGTTTCTGTTGTTTTTGTTTTGTTTCCAGTTCCAGTCATCAAATACTGGTGACGAAAGTCTGTCAAAGAAAAAGCACAAAGCACGGCTTGTAATTTGTGATTTTCTAACAATGTTGAGTAGCTGTGATAAAAAGGACAGAATAGTTTTTAGACACCACAGCAACCTGTTGGAAATTTGAGCAATTTTCATCACTTCAAAGAGCTTTACTGAAGAAGTGCTGATTCCTGCCACGTTATTGAAAGAAATTCAGTTTTGCTACAGGTCTGCCCAGAATGTTTTTCAGTAAAATGTTGATTTTTTTCTGCTGAAAGACTCAGCCGTGATTTCAATTTGAGGAAAAAAACATACAAAAAAAAATACCCAAACTTCACGGCAAATCTCAAGTTTTTAAAGATTCAATTTAATAAGACTGGAATTAAACTGAGTTTGTGATCTGAACACAGTAAATATTTGATCAACATATTCTTCACATTACATTAAGTTGCTAATTTATATATCCTTTGTGTCTTTTTAATTGATTTGGTGTCCTGCTTCCATCACGTAGCCTCAGAACTAATAATCATTTCCCCTGCTGGGATTATTAAAGCCATCCTCATTCGCTTTTCTTTGTTTTTTTACCTCAGTTGACTGTTGAGGGAAATGCATCCTATAGCTAATTGCTAATTTCTCCTCTGCATTATGAGCTACTCTCTAATTATCTCTGTCTCCTGTTTGGTGTTGTGCAGGTGAGCGGTTTTATCAGAACTCCCAGAAAACAGCTCCCTGCATGAAATAGTAGCTTGATAAACAAAAGATTGAATTCTGCACCGAGAAACTTTTAGGCAATTAAATATATTTCATCTCCATGCATGTAATGTTTTTAATTGCAGTGTTAATAGCCACTTTGTCTGAAATAAAACACTAAAGGGACTAATTTCCAGCTATTTTTATTATCGGTGAGCCTGGTTAGAGGAGCTTTGCATGAGTCGCAGTTCGAAATAGTCCTGATTTATCTCATACTGGGCCTCAGTGCAGCACCTCTGTCTGTAAGAAGCTGTTTTAAGCTCCTTCACCCTCCCTTTAAGAAGCAGTTGTATACATGAGACGGCCATATTAGGCATTTTAGTCCCTCAGTGACATCATACAGAGCCATGAGTAGAAAAAAACTGCATCAGAGCTTTTAGAGCAGTTTGAAGTTTGAGTACTCACACATATACTGATGTAGGTAGAAGTGTGTATATATGAAATAAGAAAAAGTATGGTAGGTCAATTTTAACACACCTTGAAAAAACAAAAATTCATCCAAACCCACAGTTGTGCCTGATTTAGAGGTAAACAACCACATCAGTGTGTTTGTCATCAAATCCTCTGACCTGAGATCACAGTGGGAGTAACTCACAGCTCAAATTTCTTAAGTTTTTCAACGAAAATTCCCACATGACCCTGTGAAGTCTCACTGGGTGTGAAACAGCAAACACAAAGCAGCTCACCAGCTCTGGATTTCTGTTACTATGGCAGCACCACTGTGGGAGCTGTGCAGACTTCTGTTACAGCTCAGTAGTTTTGTCACCTTCGTGTAAGTCACGTTTCAGTTACACATCCGAGTCAGTGTTTGACTTTTGTTTAGTCAGTGAAAGTCTAAACTAGCAGTAAACTCTCTGCATCACAGCAAATATTGGGACACATAAAGACACTCAGCAACTATCAGATGAATCCTCATGAAACTGTTTAACTTTACAAACTGCAGTAATTCTCCCACAGAGGGGTTCACAGAACTTTTGTCAGTGGCCGGCGCCTTCATGCTTCTAAAGACAAATTATAGCTCAGTGTTTGTTATACAGTGTGAGCAAAGCTCTGCTGTGTAATCATGTGGACACGCCAGTATAAGTCATTCAGTCAATGATTTGCTAACTCTTAATAAAGCCACGAATTTCCCCTCATAAATCTCATACAAATGGTCACTTATTAGACAGTAGCAGCGTAACACAGATGGACGGTGAACACCGACTCTGAATGCTTCGAATGAGGTTTACTTCAAAAGGTTTGGCATCGGAGCAAAAAATAAAATTAAAGCTGAAAGAAAACAAACGGAAACGGTGTTCAGTTTTGGCTCATTGAGCCCCTGTTGCCACATTCTGTGATTAAATCTATAATATTAAACCAAGAAAATGAAACATTTAGCTAACATGGAATTACTAAAAAATGCAGTTTCCCTGTAGTTGTCACTTTAGGCTGGCTCAGGAAGTTAGTTAGTCCACATTGACTCCAATGTTAAAATTTAGAGCAATAGAAAGCCTGCTTAGCCTGGTACAAAGAGGGGTTTTGAGTGAACTCTTACTGTGGATTATTTGCATCCTGACCTTGTTCGATGCTATTTAGAGCAACTTTATTGGCATAAAGGAACAATTGATAGAGCCTGGTGAGTGGTACACCCCATCCAAGAAGTTGTGGCTCACACTGTTACTTAGCACCAACACCAGATGTGGATGCAGCTGGCTAACCAAGCCTGCTGGCTTATGCTGATAAGTTGGCGCCTGATCGATCAAATATGGTCACCTGTGGCTCCGAAACAGCGACGTGGTGGCTCGGAAAACGCTGACTCTTAAAACCGCCGAATCTAAAACTAGTATGTAATGTTGCAGTGGCCACATCCATTTTTTAAATACAGTCTATTAATTACACAGAGTTGCTGAATTGAACTTGAAGAGCTTCAAGACAGAATCTTGGAACAAAACTGTGAAAAGATGTATTTGCCTCTTGTTACTTAAATAAGGTTGGTATATGAATATATTCGGATTCATAGAGGTGATATCCTCTAACATAGCAGTGAGGCACATGTTTGCAGTGACAGTCTTCCACTCATTAGAGCACCGAATGTGTGTGAATCCACTGCTGGAAATAGACCCAGACATATACAGTATGTGCTAAGACCGACTATTTTAGGAAATCCACAGCCTCATTTAAAAATCTTGTCTTTTTGAGCTTTTTGAACTTTTATCCTTCAGGTGTATTTGACCTTTTCACAAGACCGACAATTAAAATATCACCATAAAAACACACTTGGTCTCTAACCAAAGCATTTTCATGGTAAACCAGTTGAAAAGATGCTCTGCTAATGAAGGTCATGATTGGCTGTTTTGATACAATGAAAAACTTGTCAGATTTCATCGACAGCACTTTTGTCTCTCGATGTAAATGTTGCTCTAGTAAACAAGAGTATGATGGCATTGCTTTGTGTCGTTCATCATCAAGGTTATTTTCTGTGGCTCCCAATCAAAGCCAAGGAGAGCCGAGCACAAAGACGCTTTCACACCCCGGCCTCATTATCGCTGCTCTTGGCTTGCACGTATTCTGTCTTTATCTTTCACAGCTTCCATCATATCTTCATTTAGAGTCGTGCCTTTCAATTACCGGGGAGCCCTAATGAACAACAGACACCCTCAGTGGAGACATTGTGGACAGGCCAGCTCATTAAGGCTGATGAGTCAGAGGGCAAATAATGATGATCAAGGTTGTCTGCAGAGTCGGATCACCTCGTTCGAGTCTGACTTCAAAGTGTGGGACTGCCTCAGTCTTTGTTCTTTGATTTGACCGTGGAGTATCCATCGGTACCTCCAATAATGCCGCATTGCAGCTCGCATGTTTTGGTCTGTGAATTTATAAACTAAGCTGGTTTTTATCGCCCTCCTTTCTTACAGGTTCTCGTGACTTTTATAATTTAATTAGTAGATCTAAGGAGCATTTTTGTGAAGTGTTGTAACCCAGCAGAAATGTTTGGATACAGCTAGAAGAAATCTAACATAATGTGAGCTCTTTTGTGGCTTTATGGTGCAGGTGTTAACACATTTGCCTTACATGCAAAAGATCCACATTTTAAGACTGGGAGGAGGCACAAATCCAGCCTCAGGGGGGTCACAAGATAGTATTCCTTTAGGAAAGGCATCCAGGGTCAAACCTGTGCCAAGTCAAACATGCAAATCCGCTGTGGCGACTTGTTGGGAAATGAGGGAGCAGCTGAAAATGTCAGCAGCAGTGCTAAAAAACCCTGCAGATATTTTAGTCCCGCTGCAGTCCTTCCTTTGTGTTTAGCAGTGATCATGTGGTAAATGTTTGTCTTTTTGCATTATAACTGTTTAGAAGGCCAAACATGTTCATTCATCCTTGATAAGAGACACTTACAGTGGTGCACGCTGCTGTGACAAGTGAAACAAGTCAGATAAAATCTTCAGCAGTTTTTCTTTTTGAAATTCATGGAATAATAAGTAAATGTTTAAATTTCATCATTTTAGTGGGCTAAGAATCAAAACCTGCACATCATCTTTATCAGGGACCTAGCTGAAAGGTAATTAATGAACCCTTAACACAGGGATCATTTCTCTAAAAGAAAACGCTGCTTTAGTCTTATAAATATGAACCGCTATTTCAAATGAACAAAAACCTCTCGTTTAAAGCTAAATTCAAGTCACATTTTACGACGTCTTGTTGAGTCAAAAGTAACTAGATTTGATGAAAAGCAGCCAAAGTCATGTAGCTTCATGTTTTTCAGTCTGCTACACGTCTTTCTGTGACTTTTCAACCTTTATTAAATTAGAAAACCTCCCCCAAAAGTTCTCTGGGAGACACGTGCAGTATAAGAAAATATATATGTAGCTGGATCTCTTCAATTCAACTCAGTTACATTTTATTTAAATTGCACCAAATCACAAACACTGTTGTCCCAAGGTGCTTGGATCTCACAAAACAACCCTTTCCTGCTGCTTTCTGTGACATCACTAAACCTGATAAGTTTATGGTCTCGGCTGCCAGTTTCAGGCTGTGTTCAGTACAACATAACCTCCTGATTATAACAACTATCAGTCAAAAAGGATCAAATGGATGCATTAAGTCAGGCTCACACATGACCATCACTGCCCACTTAGTTTCACAGTCGCGTGCTCCTGATGTTTGGTTTCAAAAAAGCAAGATGGTGACAGCAAAAATGGTAAAGTCAGTTCAAAACTAGACTTCTCTAACCAATGAGTGATGGTACGGTGGCTATCTTTTGTATGGAGTCATGGAAAAATTGGCAGCTCGGCTGAACTGTGGAGCTAAGTCCAGTTTTCTCCACGAGATTATCAGTAATGTAATGACCAGCAATCATGAATGTCAGCGATCCCAAGTTAAACCTTTCTGACCTTTGAGATAGGTGACTGAAGTGACTGCCACCGACTGACATATGAGGGGGCGATAAATACATTATGGGGTTTCCTAGGCAACTGAATCTTGCAACCTTCACTCGGGACCAATCATTAGATGTGGCTTTCAGGCGTTCATCCTCCCACAGGTGAAGGCGAAACCTGGCTTACTTTTAATGAGACCAATCACAATGTGACTCTGTGACTTTTATTTTCAGGAAGTGTGAAATGCAGCAGCACAGGTTTAGCGGACGGTCTTCTTCTCTGGGAGTGCACCGAGGCCTTTCAAGGCCAGATTCAGTCTGAAAAACCATGCCGGCTGTTAGAAAGAGTACACGGTGTTCTGTGTCTGAGCAAAGACAATGAAATCTTCAAATAATAAGAGAAAACTTAAACCATCCTCGTGGGCAAACTGAGCCCATTCAGCAGCAAATTAAACAAACCACAAAAAAGGAAATGTAATTTAAATGATAATGGGTTTAAACGCTGCACCATTTGTATTATAATAATTTCATAAGTTGAGGTAAGAATACAAGGGATTTATAACGAGCAGCTCCTTTTAAAGACTCAAGATGCTTTTCAGTTCTTATAAGTGGGTGATGCAAGTATTGCCACAGCGGGGCAAAAAGGGGGTTGACACTGAGAGTAAAGCAGGAAAAGATGAAACGGGAGCTTTGCAAAGAGATGGGGGAGGAGGTGGTGTGGCATCAGTATTAATGTTAATGTCAGACTGATCCTGCAATACATGTCATATTGAAAAAGTCACAAATCTGACTCATGAATGCGCTGAAATGCCACTTTGTACCATTTGAAATCATCTCGATTGTGCGCCGTCTTTCCCTTTTTCTGTTTTTTCTCCTTTTTTAATCTTGTAAAGAAGTAGAAAGCAAGGCTTATGTCAGTGCGACCACAGAACAGAACTCAATTATGAGTTTTTCATTGTGTCAGCAGAAAGTGTCTAAAAAGCTGCTCCGTGCTGAGGGAATCCTGATTTCACAGCCGCCCACATGCTCCAGTTCTGTGGAGCTCACACTCCTCTGGCTCCCAGCGGGGGGGCGCGGGATGAATACCGGATTATTACGTTCACGATGATGCAGGATGTCGGCGAGAGCGTGACAGGCAGGGCGAGAAGGAGGAGATATTTTTAATGTAAACTTGTTAAGTCAAGGTGTGAGAGGTGAGAGAAACAGAGGCGGCGCGAGAGGAGCGAGTGCATTATTTATGTATGAGTGCGCTTATTCAAGCTGAGGGAGAAGCGTCTGTTAGTGCTGGTAAACATAATATACGTGACTTAGCCTACTCATTTCCAGCTCTTTATTTCTGTTGTTGGACTACAGTAGCTTTGTATGATTCACAGTTTACTCTGAGCCTTGCTGCAGTCTTTCAGTTTGACGTCTGTGTGAAACAAGCTGCTTTGCTCCCTTTATGCCAACTCTCTTCTTCTGACTGGCTTGTGTCAGGACTAGTTATCACTGGATCACAAAACCCCTCAACCAGTTTCACAGCAGCTGCCAGCATCTACTTGCAAGCCTCAGGGAATACACTTTTTAGTGACCAGTGTTTGCCAGCTGCTTGCCAACTGGTTTCTAGACCTTTATAAAATAAGAGCAGTCATTTAACTGACAAGTGTTTCTGGTGGCAACTATCAAAAGCAGCAGTAGTTAAGATTCAAGATTCAAGAGCTTTATTGTCAATACAGCAGTATACACAGTATACAGCGTACTAAAATGCTGTTTATATTTATAAGTATACAAAAGATATATCTCCAAGAGACATAAAACTAGGAATTACAAATAATTAACATGCTAAATTTCTGTAAAATTAAGGGATAAAGAGGTACTAATTACTAACTATACAATACTATAATGACAACTATACAACACTAACTGTACAATAAACAAAGACAGGACAGAGACTATACAAAGTGGATTGTCCAGTAGGTACTGAATACCAGGTTCAAGTTATTACCAGGATATTGTAGACGAGACAGGACGAAGACATGTGCAAGATGGAAGATGGAAGTTTTTGTTGTTTTTGAGTCTTTTGGTGAGTATTTTAAGGTGTTTGTAAAGGTGTATGTGTGTATCAGTCCTTTGGTGGTAGTGAGTTGAGGGCTCTGACTGCTTGGGGGAAGAAGCTCTTGCAGTGTCTGGTTGTTGTGGTTTTGATGCTGCGAAACCGTCTGCCAGATGGAAGGAGGGAGAACAGTGCATGTGAGGGGTGGAAAGTGTCCCTCACTACGCTGTTTGCATGTCGGATGGTGTGTTTGTCGTAGAGTTGGAAGATGGGTGGGAGAGGGCCTCCAATGATCCTCTGTGCTGTCCCCACTATCCGCTGCAGAGACTTCTTTTCAGCAAAGGTGCAGTTCCAATACCAGATAGTGATGTAGCAGCAGAAGACGCTCTCGTAACTCCATCCCTGTTATAAACATCCATTCAGGCCCAAACTGAAAAAGGTTCAGATCTTTGGACCAAACAGAACTGGAATATTTTTTGGGCAGACACTCGAATTTTAATACATTTTCCCCTCGTATTCCTTAATTTCACTACCACCAGCTACAGTGAGAGACCTATAACGGAAAAACAAGGGCTTTAGATTTTTATTTAAATATTTTATGAGTTTATACTGATGGAGAAAACTCTTGAAAACGGAACAAACTTTAACAAAAAAACTTTTAACAAATTCACATATTTGCAGCCATAAGTGGTTGATAATTTTGAGACCCATATTTCTGTTACAGACTTGTAAGCTTGTTTCATATACACAGAAATTCAGATGCAGGCCAATTTATGTTTAGTAAAGTCAACACAAAGGTCTGGACTGAAGCTATGGTTGAAGTATTTATGATTTTTTGTATGGGGGTGAGGTTTTCCTCACTGAATGAATCATAAATCACAAATCTGTAAATGAACTGGAGCAATTTCTGTGTTTTGAGTGCTTAAAGTACTAAAAGTGACTGTGGACGTCAACCTTTTCAGCAGCATCGCAGTTTAAACTGCGTCATGATTTAGAGTCAGATTTAATCCCAGAGGATTACATCAATCCAGCTGTGTTCAGGGATCAAAGGAGCCCCAAATTAAATTATTTCTCAGCGGAAACAGTGTGAAGTAGGAAGGCAATGGCGAGCGTGGAAAATCCTGTTTTACCCCAAGTGTGTGTGTGCGTGTGGAGAGAGAGCGAGAGACGGGGTCTGTGCTGCATCTGCAGGATTATTAATGTTTGGCGCCACCTAGCGGTTGTGCAGATTTTGCGCAACGACTTTCTCGTGAATGACCAAATGCAAGGCATATTTCTGCTTCTTGAAGATTTGAATATGTTTACTAATTTAAACAATCAGCATTTGCACAAGAACAGAAGGCTCGAGTCTCAAAATCATTTGGGTTTGACTTGATTTGAAGGGCGAAGAAGTGCAGAGTAGATAACATACCAGATAAATATTGAAAAATATGTATGCATGTACACGTCTTTTCATCTTATGCAACAAAAGCATTTTAAATTTATTTAATTACTTAAAATATAAACACTTTAAGTGAATAGTGTATCAAATTTGAATCATTTTAATAGCCTGCATTTCAAATGAAGAGTTTTCCTGATGAACACGGGTGGCTTACTTGCCCTAAAGAACAACAAAAAAAACCCCCTCTGTAACAACAACAACAACAACAACAACAAAAAAATTTTATGAGAACATACATACCCTCACCGTTGTTTCCAGTAAACATAGAAGGACAAAGGTTCATTTGACTTCACCTTTATTTACCCAGGGTGGAGAAATCCAACGTGCATTTAAAATGTTTCTCGGGAACGCTCTGCCCCTCGCTCACACTGATGCACACTGTTGCAGATCAGCCGCAGTCGTGGTTTGTTCGTTTTTGAGCAAATACACAGAAATATTTCGAGGTTAGGTGTCTCTCTCTCTCTCAAGTAACCAGCATCCGACTTCAAAACAGGCCGCTGTAACACGTTTTACTTCCTCTGCTGCGTTTCCAAAAAAGATGAATAAAAATCTGAAGTTTCACATTAGTGGAAGAAACCATAATCAGGTGGGAGCTGGTGTAAGCTCAAACAGTGCAAGCTTTCACTGCACTGGAAAGATCATTAGATTGGTGTCAGGGGGAGCAGAGCAGATGTTTTAGAATTAAATTAAATTCATTTTTTTCTGGTACCAATTGTTCCTTAAAGAAAATTAAAATCAGACAGTTTGGTTTACTGATATTGTCAGTGACATGCGTTGGTCCTGTGTAATCCTGTGAAGTAAGAGGTTTCTGATATTCACAGTAGTAACTTAAAGGTGCTGTGAAATGCTTTAAAATCATAGTGAAAAGCTTGCCAGTGGCAGTACACTGAAACTGACCACAGTAGGCAGAGGCCGGTTTCAGCCACAGCAATACAGACAAAGCCCAAGTGAGACAAAACCATCAAAGTCACGAGGATGTGTCACAAAAAATGTGAAAGTATATTAAAATTACACAATAAAACTTTCTGACATTGTGTCATGATTACACACTTCCACTGTAATATGTAAACATTTGTTTAAAGGAACAATTCACCCCAAATGAACTTAGTGTACCAAGCAAAGCAAGCATGCAGCTAGCTACAGTATCATTACCCCAGGCAAACACCGGGTGAGTTTCATGTGTTACTCTTTGTACGGGTTTGAATACAGGAGCTTTTCAGAGGCAGCGTCTAGTCTGTACGGGATTTTTTTGGGTGGGGAAATTAACGAGATTCTCTGTGCCGTTCTTCTATCTAACATCCTGCCCCTCCTCTTCTGCTCTGCGTAGTGTGAAGAAGAGACGCTGCATCCATAAACAGTGTGGCTCCAACTCAACGATGCACATATGAGTAAAAGGCAAATAAAATGCAAGTTTTACAAACAGAAACTGAAGCACAAACTTTTGTTGGACAGCCGAGACCACTCAGTAGATTATTATCAGATAATTGCTTTAAAAACGCTCTAAAAGCACAAATATAGTCTCGAGGTCCAGTTCAGCGACTCTAATTAGCCTCGCAGACAGCAGCACATGTTGGCACGTCTGTCAGTCAAAACAGCCACGCCAACTCTAAGCCTTGGCAAACGCCCAGACAGGCAAGTTATGCAAAGTTTTACTCACTGAATGTATGAATTTGACTTTTGGGTGAAGTGTCCCTTTAAAACCCTGATTTGGCTGAGTGGAGTGAATGAAGGGTGTAAACGTACACTGAAACCTGTAAATCTATATATTTACTCTAAGTCTCTTGATGTAATTGATCTACTACATTACAGTGTCAAAACACATCTCATTGCCACTCGGTGTCGGGCCTCGTATGAGGACCTCTGTCAGATTTCAGTTGACAAATCTGTAAAACAACAAACAGACAACAAACCAGCGTTCACCGACTCAGAGATCAGGGGTTAGAACCACCTTTAGGTAGCATGCTAATGATGAATGGCCAGTTCACTCAAATCACGACAAAGATTTCCTTTCATGATCCTAGTGGTATGATTTCAGATGTCTGCAGGCAACATAAGTAATGTGTTTTTGTGATTTGAGTGGACTAACCCTTTAAATCTCGGTGGAAAGAGCCTTATGTTTCTGGACGGTCCAGCTGGAAACATCAGATCACATGTTTGACGCTGAATAAGCTGCATGTACGAACAAATAAAGGTCACATATCTCTGAAAGAGAAGTTATTCACAATAACAGAACTTGAATATTTTAAAGTGAAAACATGAAAATAAAAAACAAGATTTATAAATTTGAAAGTCTTTGATGCTAATTTCAGCTGACACCTCAGATGCGACTGGACACGGTCCCCTCGCTCATCTTCAAAAAGAACGACTGCAGATTGCACAGCATGCACTTCTTCTTCTTCTTCTTCTTCATCTTGTTGTTACTTTTTTTGTAAACCCCCTGATATTTTGCCTCTTCGTCCTCCTCCTCCTCCACCCATGGTACCCACGCTCCCCTGTGCTGGCTCGGGTTGGCTCGGGGGTCGTCGGGTGGAAAGTAAACCGGTACGGCTGTTTGGTTGTAGTAGGCGAGCCGGGCCAGCAGCTGCTGGACTACATCTGGCCTCTGGTCTGCCAGGTCGTGCCGCTCGTACGGGTCGCCAGTGATGTTGAACAGCCAGATGTTTTTGTGGACGGAGGATTTCTGGTAAAGTATCGAGCGTTCAAGGTTCCACCAGCGACCGGGTAGAGAGGTGGGAAGCATCTGGGGATCAATGTTTCAAATATTTGTTATAACAATCAATGTGAAATAGAAAAGTAGAATGAAGCTCTCTGAAGCATGCATCAGTACCTGTGGGGGGACCCAATCTCCGTGGCCTGGATCACCTGTCAGCAGCTTCCAATCTCCAACTCTGATGGCCGCCTGGACTGAAGTGTCCCACACCGGCTGTAGTGACTCCAGCCCGAACTGGAGGGTTGGATGGGATTTGGTCAGTGGTATTCCAGGTTGGGATTTGTTCTGGTATGGGAATAATGTCCGCTTGGACTTTGACTTTGAATGTAGTTTGAGCATCTTGGATTTTGGCCGGCTTGACTGTGGCAAGTTCTGGTTCTGGTTCTGGGACGTGGTCCTCCTGAATTTTGTTTTCAAACGGGTTTGGATTGGAGGCTGAGATTTAGGACGGGATGTTCCAGACCCTGACGAAGTGCCACCGATCTTTGGATGCGGTCTGTGATTGGGCAGAGGCCGGTCCCAAGTGTGGGCTTTGGTCTTCTTAGCTTTAGGTGGGGGCTTTGATTTTAGACGAGGCTTGAGCTTCCTTTTGAAGAGGGGCTTAGATTTAGGCTTAGAGGCATGATGGGAAAATGTTTGAGGTTTCTTGGTGGTCTTTGTTTTGAAGGCTAACTTTTGTTTTGGTGGCTTCTTCAGAACCTTCTTCTTTTTCTTCACCTTCTTTAAAACTTTGGTTTTTGAAGTTTTCACTGCCAAATCAAAGAAAACAAAAACTGATCAGGATATATTAAAGATAAATTACCTCTTTTTACCCCGTAATAGTGGTTTGTGCTCATATTTTTCTCTTTCTCTTCTCTCTGTATTTCCTACAGTAAACAAACATTTTCCACCCCGGTGGTAAATTTAGTGACATGAGACTTATCATTTATTAAAAGATAATCTCCTACCAGTTTGAAAAGGTCACTGAGTGCAGAACATTCAGTTGAGAGTACTTCCTAGAAGCACTTTTATTAAAATGGGCGTAGCACTGTTAAGAAATTTTAGATTTTGCGCAACAGCATCAGTGTAACTTATAAAGCTAAGTGTCCCAAATCATTATAAGTGACACTGATGCTGTTCATTTTAAGCCTTTTTTAATAAAGTAAAAATATATTCCTTGCACGTATGAACTCAAGAGCATCAGTTCAAAATATTTAAGAACAGAACAAAAATTAAAGAAAATGGAATATTTGTTTTTTCAGCATTTTCAACACCAGCTTTAAACACCAATAACAACTATTATCCTCAAAGTGTTTTTACATTAATGTAGACTGAAGAGGCGTCCACACTAGCAGCAAGTTGAAACCAGTAAATGTCAATTAAAAGCAGCGGCTTGGTGAAGAGACGTGCAAAGTGGGCAGGGCATGAGATAAGGAACAGGCGCGGTGGTGCGTTGGTCTGACTCAGAGGCTACGTCGAGCTCTGCAAACTGTTGTTTTGTAGCTCTTCCACTAGGGGGCAGAATATGTGGAACGACTGGTTTGTGCTTAACTCTTTGTTTGTGTTGTTGTTATTTTAGTGAAGTGCCATAATGAAGCCTTCGCAGGCTGTTTTTTCTTAATATTTTATTGTTTTTGTCCTTCTTTGTCTTCGCAGCAAGCTCTTCAATCCCTTATTCAGTTGTTCAAGCAAAACTTTTCAACCCATCAGTATTTTACCTTGCAGAGCATCAGCACATTTGAGCTGCTGCTGGTTTTGGGGACTAAAAGCGAGCAGGTCTGCGTCCAGAATTGAATCCAGGTCTTGAGTAATCAAGTCCCAGCTTATTATATAGACTTAAAGACTATTTTACATATTTATTTAAAAGTAGAATGAGAGGCCCACCCTTCAGCGTTCAGGCCCCTCTTCTGTGGAACCAGCTTCCAGCTTGGAGTCAACTCTACTTTTAAGATTAGGCTTAAAACTTTCCTTTGTGATATAGTTAGGGTTGGATCAGGTGACCCTGAATCCTCCCTTAATTAGGCTGCAATAGACATAGACTGCTGGGGGCTGAGTCGAGGGAGACGGCCGCCCCTCCTTGAGCCTGATTCTGACGGATGTTTCTTCCTGTTAAAAGGGAGTTTTTCCTTTCTTTAGGGTCTTTACCTCAAAATATACAAAACCTAAAAAAACCCCACCTTGAGGCGACCTTTGTCGTCACTTGGTGCTATATAAACAAACTGTATTTAATTGATTTGTCAGCATGGCTGCTAATTTTGGATCACTCCGCAGAAGTCCTGTTATGTTTCCTTGCACTTGCGCGATGTGCTGGATTTTCTCCAGTGTGTCAAAACAGCAATTCTTCAACTTTATTTTCATTGTTACGGGAGGTGGAATAAATCTGTGGGATTGCCAATCTGGCAAGGGCGTAAGTCCAGCTGGTGAACCAGGACTGTGTTGACGTGGCTAAAAACACTAATGCGTTTTCAGCACGCTTTGCGACGATACGTGATGGCCACAGTTCAGGCAGTTTCCCTTAAATGTTTTCCCTCAGATGAATCAGGGCGTTACAGCAGAAGTCCACACTGGGAAATGGATTCATGAAAAAAGAAGAGCCTGATCCTGGCCTTACTCTTCACCTGACATTACTTTGGGATGTTTCCGGCTTGGAAACTTTAGAGGTTTCAGCTGAAAACTGCTCAGCTGTAGCTGTAGATCCAGATCTCATCAATCTTGATGAGTTTGAAACAGAAATTTTTTTGAGTTGAGTTTGAGGTCTGAGGTAAAATCCCATTTAAAGTAGTCAGACTTTCAGGGAGCGATCTAAAAATAGCAGTCGTGAAAAAAGCTGTCAGGAAATTCCTGAGAAGAGGACCTCGAACTGGAAACCGGCCAAATTTATATGAGGAAGACTTGTGATTCCTACGTGCCCATTCCTGGACCTTTTTGTTCACACCTCATTAAAAAAAAAGTCCTTTTTTTGCCCCTGTAGTTACCCGAGTTTTCCCCGTCCTGGTTCTTCTTTTCAACTGGAGATTTGTGCAGAGGGTCGATGTTGTGAAGGATCTCCTTACGGGGCGACTCCCTCCCTTCACTGATGGCGGGCCAAACATCAAAACCGTCCAGTCCCTGGCTCTGAACGGAAGGCAAACACTTCATTTACAGTAAGAGATTACAAAGCAGGGTAATGACGGGTATGCTGTGAAAAATACCAGAAGCAAGACTCATACATTTACTGAACACAAATAAAGAACAAGTAATTTCCTTGTAAAAGACGCCACTGACTTTTTGAATTACTATGTTTCCTGTAGCCAAGAAAGCATTGTGTATCTGCTGGCAGCAATGCAAATCTATCCACAGATCAAGCCAACAAAGCTTTTTGGACACTATACACAGACTGCACGGACTTAGAAATGAAAGTAATTTATATCCGAACAAAAACACAAAGCATGTTTGAGGCCAGTGTTTGGAAATGCTGCACTTATCATAATAGGTCCGGCTGATTTATCCAGATGACAGTAAAAGTAAGGACGGCTTTACAGTAGCACTGTTCAGTCTGAGGCCAACACAGAGATGAATAAAGGCAGAGCTCTACATTCATCTCTAACAATGACACAAATAAACTTAACCTGAAATTAGGGGGAGGCAGTAAGCAAGCTGAGTTACCAGAGATTGAGTTCTTTGGCAAGACGACTGGAAAAACATACAGATCCTGAACGGGGTGAGTTTACAGTAACAGAAGAGCTCGTATCGGTATCTCTCTCTGTTTTATAGCACAATAAAATGGTCAGTAACACACTCGGAGAGAGTCGTTTTTCCATGCTGCTTAACTTTTATCCTCCCGTACTTACTGTCTAAGAAGAAACATCGGTGACAAGTGCGAGAAAGTGCAAGCAAACGGCACAAGAAGAACAAAACGCTCCCACAGGTTATTGTTCTGACACAGGCCCACTGACCTGGCTGATGTTTCCTCCGGCCAGGCCCACCAGTGTAGGGAACCAGTCGGTGATGTGCATGAGAGCTTTAGAGACTCGCCTCCTGCGCCTGAGCAGAGGGCTGTGTACGAACCCCACGCCGCGGACTCCACCCTCCCAATATGTACCCTGAAACACAGCCAGCACATTTAATTACATTCTGCTCTCTTCCATTTTGGTTAGCTGAGATTTTTTATATGTTATCTGTAAAACTACTGCGGATGTGTGAAAGGCCTCTGGGTACTTTGGTTGTGAGTCGTCTGCACATCGGTCTTGTTCCTGCACATCCTACAGTTCACATTTGGCATCTGCAGAATTTTAAGGGCCTAGTAAAGAGTTCAGCTCTTTGTTGTGTTTCTCAACCCACCCCTGTGCAGCTTTCTTTAGCACCATTTTTACATATATAAAAAAGACTGAATGGGTTAGCAGAACAACAGGACTAAAGAAATGTCAAAGTAGAGCAGGGCACGTGTTTTCTGGGTTTGAGCTGGCTCAAAATAGGTCACGGCTGATAATCATACAGTTAAGAGAAGGAGTCTGCTACCTGATTTAAAAGAAGTTTGTGTATTTTATTGATATTTTTACCCATTTATTAAACAAAATATTTATTTTAAGGTTGAGTGAAATAAATCCCACTTATAAAAATCAGTCCTGGTGATTTTCCAACCAGGATTTGTCAACTGTGCCTACTGTAGATAAATTATAGACAGTCATGTGCAGCCACATGGTATGCATTACGGAGGGTGAATTGTGGGACATTAATAGGCGCATGTAAAGCTTTGCAACAGCAGTGATGGCATTTGTTACTGGCGCCCACACAGGGGGACAAGTGGACAATTGGAGGAGATCATCCAACCCTAGTCTGCTTAGGACGCTGCTGCATGTCAATCCACACAAATGGCATAAGCCAGTGTGTCCCTGCAGGACACCGCATAGAAGAGATCGATGTTGTTCACGTCACCTACCAGTGGTTTTACAGTTGTGGATAAATGTTGCTACATTTATTATGTAGGTATTAAATTAAATGATATAACCAGACTACAGCCATAATAATATTATCACAAAGCTGATAAAAGGCCATTTATTGTGTTTCCTCATTTAAAACCAATCTTCTGGACTGTAGCTCTTTCATTACATCCCATATTAAGCTTGTCAGGCTCATCTCGAAATAAAAATCTTATAAGGGCAATTTCCTAATTGGTCACAGACTGTATATAAAAGATGACTGTAAGATCCTGATTGTACTATTTTGCACTATTTTTAATGGCCACCAGGGGGTGTCTTCTCTAGCTAAAAAAGGCATTACTGACTGTGCCTTATTTTCTGTCACTCTCACATTCAGAGCAGCAGTTCACAAAGCAGGGAGAGACGTTATTATGACTATGTGGACTTAGATGCTTAGATGCCGTGCAGTTATTTTACCTTACGACCCCGCAGCGGCCAGTTGTTCCCGCCCGTGAAAGGCTGAGCACCGTTGTCGGTGGAGTAGATGATGACGCTGTTTCGGTAGTATCCGTACTTTCTGAGGGCGTAGGTCACGTTTCGGACCGCTTCGTCCACCGTGGAAACCATGCCGGCAAAGTTTCTCCTGGCGACGTTGACCATGTCCCGGAAGGGGTAGATGTAGGACTCTGGAGGATTTAGAGGAGTGTGGACTGCCTGACGGGAAACATTACAGGATATTATTACATGTTTTTAAATTCTATCAACCAACCATCCAAAATCAACTGTAAACAACAAACGTCTGGGCGGCGTGTTTTAAATTAAAATCTTTGAGTCTGTTTGAACAAACTGTCTCAAAAAAGCCAAACAAACAAACACTTCAATGTGGACTGTGTGTTCTCTGAGCGCTCACATTCAGACATAAACAAACATGACACGCAAGCACATCCTGTTGTAAACACTGGCCCCTCTGAACCCCCCTCCACCCCTTTTTTAAAATTTTTGATTGGCTTTAATGTAACCCATCTTCTAAAGATGTTTAATGTGATGACCTCAGCGCCGTACCTGGAAGGACAGCAGCAGGAAGAGCGGCCTCTCTGCAGGGTCATGACTCTCCAGGATCTTGCGAGCTCTCTGTGTGAAGAGCGTGGTCGAGTATTTCCCCTCCTGGCCCCACGCTACGCCCTCATCGTCATGGAGATCGTAGCCACACAAGTCCTTGCCGTCACACGATTCATAACTAGACGCAGATGGAGAAATGTGAGTTATGGAGTAAACACAGTAAAAGACAGAGAGCAATCATGAAAACGGGTAATAATAATAGTTGTGATTTACCTGTAGTAGTCCACACTTCCAGTTAACGAACCAAAGAAAGTGTCAAAACCTTTTCTGGTGGGCAGACATGCTTTCCTAAAGGAAAAAATGATTACTGATTACAGAAGTTTGGAGGGTTTGTAATACAGGCCTGACACCCCAACAACCAGCTGAGCAATGTAGACCATTTTATAGAAGAAATGATCACAAATGATGTGACAACAGCAAAACAAATGTCAAGAACCTGATAATTGCTGTTCCCTTTTACTTCATATCTGTCCACTAACTCCAGTAAGTGAGCTCATTCAGTGCTCTCTTGCTTGAATACCCATTTTTCTTTCTCTTCATACTGTCTGTTGTACAGAATAAGCACAGTAGGGAGTGGACAGCACTATGCCAACTCAGTTCAACCGTAGGAGAGTTTAAAGCTCCAGCGAACTGTAGAATAAAGACCGATTGTGTTGTCTGGCAAGTTTCAGCCTGTGGCCTTCTTCCGGCTGATTCTAAAAAACATATTACAGATAACATTTTAAACAGTAGAACATTTCTATTGGACACGCCCTCAGATCGTTTCAGGTCTCAGGTCATTTCTTGTAGGCGCCTCACTGCGTTATATGTAGACGTATATGATTGATTGATTTGTTTCCACACTACACTGATCATATCTTAAAATGCGTCACTCAAAAAATGCGTCACTGTACACACTTTTAATTTAAAAAAAATTATTGGTTTTACTGAGCGGTCTTTATACATGTAAAATGGCTAACAGCAATAGTTAGCTATTAATATATATTGGCTAACTAAACCATTTTAGTTTCTGACTAATAAAAATAAGCCCCCTCTGCTTATGACCACTGTGGGGTCCAGCTGTGAAACCTTTGATTTAAACACCAAATTTGGTCCAACAACTCCTGTAAATTTCCATAACTTATAATGCTACATACTTCTGCTTGTCATAGCAGGAAAAGCACAGGTGCAGTCAACAGTTACAAAAACGACTCTATTATGATGAGTCCAAGGAAACCATAATTGTGAGCCAGCATGCATAATACCAAAGCGTGTGTGGAGACAGAAAGGTAGGCAGGGACTGGTCTCTTTTTTAATAACACAGTGTGTCACAGCTGAGATAAACAGAAAGACCGTCCTGGGTCATCTCATATTTTAACTAGTCATGAAAAAAAAAAGCAGAGTATCTTTTAGTTCTACGTTTTTAAGAATGTGGACATAATAAAAAAATCATCTTGTCCTTAGCACTTTTTAAAATCCGGTAAATTCAAAGTCAGCTGAACAACACCAAATAACATATTACACCATGTTATTATTTATTTACAAGAAACAAAGTCAAATTGCAGAAGTAGTGTGTGAACAACTAAGTGCACCCTTACTGCTTCCATAATAATCCATAGGTCCATAAGTCCCAGCAAATTCGCTTTAAGGTGCAGAAACCCCAACAGTTACATCTCAGACTCTACAGGCCTCAGTTAGCATGTTAAATGTCAAAGTTAATGAGATTACAATTAGAAAAAGACTGAAAAAGTATGGCTTGTTTGGAAGGGGTGCAAGGACAAGGTCTATTCTCTCTAAAAGGAACATGGCAGCACTGCTTAGGTTTGCAAAGTTGCATCTGAACAAACCACAAGACTTCTGGAACAATGTTGTTTAGACAGACGAGACCAAAGTGTAGATGTCTGGTCATTTTGCAGAGCATCACATTTGGTAAAACCAAACACAGCACATCAGCACAAATATCTCATATCAGCTGTCAGCCATAGTGGTGGAGGGGTGATGATTTGGGTTGCTCAGAGGACCTAAGCAGCTTGCAGTCACTGAGTTGACCACGAACCCCTCTGTATACCAGAGTATTGTGGAGTCAGATGTGAGGCCATTTCTTCGACTGCTAAAGCTTGGCCCAAATTGTGTCACGCAAAAGGACAGCGATCAAAAGCACGACAGCAAGTCTACAACAGAACAGCTAAAAAAGATGTTGCCATGGCTCAGTCAAAGTCCAGACCCCAATCCAATAGAAATGCCAAGGCATTGTCATGGCAACTGTACATAAACAAATGCCAGCAAGCCCCAACGGACTGAAGCACTCCTGTAAAGAAGAGTGGGCCAAAATTCCTTCACGATGATATCAGAAACTGATAAAGTCATATGGAAAAAGATTACTTCAAGTTAAGTAGTCCAGCTACTGAATCATGACTGCATCACTGTTTCTCCACCATCTTTGTGTCAGCAGCCTTTTCACCAAACAATGTTTCTCCAAGTTATACTGAAGGCTCCCTCTCACCTGTAGAAACCCAGGTGCCACTTGCCAACCATATGTGTGGCGTAGCCGGCCTCGCGAAGCCTCTCAGGCAGAGTGTCCATGTGCGAGGGCAGACAGCTGGGCTGTCTGGGTCTGATAATGGAGTGCTGTAATCCCGTGTGGATCTGATATCTGGAAGAAAGAAAAAAGGAGCTGTTAGTGGGTGTGTAACAGGCGAGCCGCTCAGGCAGGAGCTTCCGTTTGGCCTCAGAGAAGACGCGGGAAGCTCATTATTAATCCTGGCTGCAGTTCAGGGCCTAATCAATAAACGCATTATTCAGAGCAGCTACCTCATTTGAAACAGGAGCTTCACATGCAGTCATTTCCTCCTCATTTCACACATTTAAAGCCCTCTCTAATTCTTTAACGTGATTCTTGTGCTTCTCTAACATGTGAATTTAACTGCTTAGAGTGAATAATATCCTAAAAAAAAGACATTCTTGTAAATAAATGACCCACAATTTAATGTGCTGATTTAAAACTGGCTTAATATGAGTGTGGATTAAGACAGTTGGCAGTGAATGAAAAACCGCTTGTTGGAGTTTCAAAATCCAACAGAAAACAGATGCCTTCAAGAAAGAGATTAATACAGAAAACAATTCAAAGCAGCCCAACTCGTCGCGACTGATGGCGGCTCCTCCTGAGCCTGGTTCTACTAGATGTTTCTTCCTGTTAAAAGGGAGTTTTTCCCTTCCCACTGTATTCCCACTGTTTTAGTCTAAAATTTTAGAGATTTTACATTTTAGAGCATAAATAAGGATCTTTTAACTGAAATGTAATCTTGTTTTGTAATTCAAACGGGTCATATTTATTGTTCGTATTTTAGTATCTCTGCATTTAATTTTAGACATATGGGCAACTCTTGTTGTAATTTGGTGCTGTACAAAGAACATTTCATTTAATTGTGCAATCAAAAAGCATTCAATCTATAATGCCCCCTGTGAGCTGTGATATACTTGAAATGAAATGTCAAATGCTTCAGATGTGGTGAAAATGCAATTAGTACAATGTGTAAAGGGGGAGTTATTGCCCACAACAAATAAAAACTGCTGGCTAATAACTGCCGAGCACCAATCCTAAAGGAAAACCCGACACAACAAGCACAGCTGGAAGAAAAATGGAAAAAATGCCAAGACTCAAAGCGCTGACGCAAAGCTTCGAATGAACCCATCAACAGGGTAGTTTAAGTTCTGGAAAGAATGTGGATACACTTCAAACGCTTTTTAATGTGGTAATAGCTTAATGTTGTAAATTTCTTACCATTAAAATGGAACAATCTGACAGTACATCCAGACAAATAAGACCAGAGGATATGGATTATAGCAGTTACACGCTATAAATTAATTAATGAGTCAATATTCAAACGGTTTTGATAATAAGATAATGATTTAAGATCTTTTTAAGTGTTTTTTTATACTGACATGAGAAAACAATATTTATTGGTGTACAAGAGGCAGTTTATTAAGAGACTGGGCTAAATGTTGGCAAAATAATGTAAAGACTTCTGATATTTACTGTAGGAGGTCAGTAAAGGTGTGTTTGTACCTGCCAGTAATGAGCTGGCTGCGTGACGGCGTGCAGATCGGCTGAACGTAGTAGTTTTCCAATTTTACGCCTTCTGCTGCCAGTTTGTCCAGAGTGGGAGTCTTGATGGTCGGGTTGTGGTAACCGATATCATTGAAACCCTGCAACAGATTCATGATTGCATCAAAGACTTTGTGTTTTAGAATGTCACTTTAATTTGCCAAATATATACTCAGTGATTCCTATAGTATCCTGTAAGGAAGTAATGGGTCCAGGTGTGTGCAGCCTACCTTTCCTTGTGTTTCTTTTGTCTGTATTTTTTATGGTACAGTTTTGTTTGTGAGCTGGAAACAGTGTTGCAACAATTCCAGAGAAGCTCTATCAGAAGCATGCTTCATTACTCAGCCCCACAGTGGTTTTTAAGGCTTGTGAGTCATTTTAAGATGCTGGGTCCTGTTACAATACTAGTAGGAAACAATACTTTTTGCTTCCTGAGACACTTAATACTGACCTATGAATCATTTAACCATCAAAAACAGCACATAACTCAAGGGATGAACCAGTGTTGTGTCTGCACATAACAGACCACTTTAGAAAACAACATTTTAAATCCTCACTTTAGGCACTTTCTTTCTAATAGCCTGTCCCAAAACACATTTGTTCCCATTTTGTTAGCCGAATCTTTGAAAAACATTTTTGGACCAGCAAGGACATTCTCACAGCGCCATTAGCCAAAAACTTGGCACATCGCGCCATGGTGTGCAACGTGTCCTTAAAAAAAACACGAGGTAACAGGAGAAGTGGAGAACAAAATAAGAAGTGAAGTGAATTCAGAATTTAAAAATTTAGTTTCAAATTGTCATCAGTATGAATGAAGTAGGTCAGGAGAGATGTAACAGCAGTGAACAGCATAGTCTACACAATACACAATACAACACTATCAGTCATAGATTGGCCTCCCCAGAGCCCAGACCTCAACTTTAATGCAGCAGTGTGGGATAATCTTGATAGATTGGAGAGCCAAAGGCAGCCAACAACCAAAGAAGAAGGAGGTTGAAGAACTTTTCCTGAAGACTACTTACCTAAGAGAGCTAAGGCTGTGTTGAAGAATGAAGATGGTGATGTCAAATATTGACTTCAAGCTCATCAGATTTGTAGAAACTCTGTTTTTGCCTTGCAGACTATTTGAGGCTGCATTTCCATGTATGTTTGCACCTTTCAATATATTGCTGCATTTATTTTCCATTTTCATACCAACATTTAAAGAAATTTTGTGTGGCTCAAGACTAATGCACAGCTCTGCACATAAAATGCTCTGTACAAACTGGTCTAACTGTTAAGTTGGTTTTTGTAAGGACCGGTCTGCAAAAGCGTAGTCTTAACTTCACCTGGCCTCACTGATGTGATGATGGTTGCTTCCTAGCAGCCTGCGCTGTCTTGGCAATGTAGCATTTCTGATTTGCAGCAATTATACAAAATCAAAGCTAAGCTAACAAAAAGTCCATTTCAACAACAGTGAAATAAGAAAATTAACAGAGGTGTACAGACAGCGGCAAAACATTTGGTTGCTACGCAGTATAAATGTGATCTGAACAAGAAAGGAGGTTCACAGGAAGTGAACGAACAGTTACTCTAATATGGAGTTCCTTCAATCAGAAAACAAAAACTGAAAACAAAACAAACTAATAAAAAACAGTGGAAAGACAGAGACATCTCAAAATCAGCTGCTCGTCAAGAGTAGTATTTTATGTGGGAAGTAGAAGGTTAAGCTGTGTAACTTTTAGACTGGACCCGTGTATGTCTTACAGTTTGCATGAGAGGATCTGCTTGGTTTTAAGTAAGCGTGACGGGACCTGTGGATTCATGTGTATGTCACTGCCAAAACGCTGCAGCTGTCACCGGGTCTGTGGGTTACTCTTTCTTCTGCGTGTGATAGTCTTGATCCTTAAGCTGAGCTGCTGCGTGGCGAAAACGAAGAAGTCGAACCATACCAAGTACTTAGAAACAATAAAAACTGACCACTGTGCTTCTAATGTGTGCTTTAATAAACTTTCAACCAATCTGACTTACACATAGTGTCCTCACTGTTTGTTGGTTTTTTGGGAGGACTGCACGCGAGCACCTAGCCACACACAGTCCTCAATGACACTGCGGTGCAACATACTGAGTTTAAAAAAGCACAACAGGAGCGTGGATCTGTGGTACCTGCAGCTATCGGCATCCACGGCTAAAAATAATCCCCAGTTTAAAACAACAACTTATGACCGACTAACCTGAAATCCAGGGTTCTGGTTCTGATTCCAAAGTTGTGAATATCTTGTCTGTAACATCTGTTTTCATGCGGTGGATACGTGAAACCACATTTGAGACGGACTTGCCAAATTGAAATTCAGATTTAAATCAGAGAGGTTATACTCAGAGAGGCGTTAAGTCCTCCTGTGCTGCTCTCATGCATGCTGTTTAATTCATTTCACTGCTTTTAAACCAGATTTTTCAGCTACTTTCACACATATGGTTGTAAATGTTTTGGGAATGATTTGATTACTATACCCAATAATATATATTTATGCAAATACTATGATGTGTTTCCTCGTTTCAGTGGCACCGTCCAAGCATTTTGATTCAAGAAAACGAACTACCACGACTCTGTCACACACACCTGATCATCGGTGAGGATGAATACGATGTGCGGCTGGTTCTTCTTCTTCTGCGCCGTCTCGTCAGTCTGCTGCTGTATCTGGTTGTTCGGGGGCCGATGAGCCGACAGGCAGTCGAGGGTGAGCAAAACACTCAGCACAGTCAGAGCCGCAGCTGCAGCAGCAGGGGCAGCCTGCATCCTTACAGCAGGAGCTCTGCGGGAAAGAATGACAACAAGATTATAACAATACGGCGACAACTTCTACGAACAAAACACCAGGGAAGAGGAGCTCAAAAATGTTAGACTCAGCACAAATTCACACAAGCCTGCCATCAGTGGGGTGACTGACTGTAGATCACGAAACCACATTTGAGACAGTCTTGCCAACTTGGCTGCAACTGTGATCTGAAACACTTCCATCTGGTGGACAGAGAGCTGAAACTCTGAGGAGGGCTTTCAGCTATTTACAATCTCTGGAACTGAGTAGCATTAATAGAAAAAATAAAGAAAAACGATGAAAATATTACGTGGAACCGAGAGAGAGCAGAAACAGGGCGTTTGGAAGTGTTGGAAGAGAGCTTTACTTACTTTTCTTTGATCATTTGCTGATTCACTTCACATTTTACACCCTAGGAGTGTCAAACGGGGATAAACTCCTCTGTCACTGGGGATATGGTGTTATAACAGCTGGATGATAACGGTCGCGCTTAGGAATGCATCGATGCTTGGAGCACGTTACGCGCTTTCTAATGTCACATATCAGACCTTTCTGGCAAACTCCGGTTAGTGTTTCTCAGATGTTCCCAAAGAAAAACTGCCTGAATGAATTCTAATACTTGAAATGTATGGCTGTGTTTGCACTGCTGTATTTCCTCAGTGCAGCCTCATGTTCATGTTCATGTAAACTTCTACACCCCTCTTTCAGTTTAAACCACTTTTTCAGGAATTAATCAGGATAAAACCTAACTGACGCCCCGATGGTCCAGAGACAACAGAGAGTATGTAATGCAAGTTGATTGGTCAGCAGCTGACGGTGTTTCCAAAACCACACCCACGCCTTCACCTGTAAAACAATGAAGTTAACCCTCACTGACTTCAAACTTTTCTTGCTGTCAGTATTTTCACTTTAAATCGTGTGATGTTAGTGAAAGAAAGACACATTTCTCTGTAGTGTGGGAAACACAGCATGTGCATCAGGAGTCAGATTTATGGCCAAAAAGGGATGCAAATGAGTGAGTCTCTCTGTACTTTAATCACAATCTAAACCTTCATTAGTTTTATCCCACCACTAAGACGAGCCATCTTTCCACCTTTTACATTGTGACAGAAAAGCTGATGCTCGTTTCATTTGCAACAGATTTCATGCAAATGTTGCTGCAGGCTGACAGCAGTCGTCCTGCTTTCTCAGCATGAATAACTGCAGACAGTACTCCACTACATTTATTCAAAAACCTCACTTGCTTGTCATTTCTCTCAAACCGGTCGTAACAGATGGCCCCGCCCCTCCCTGAGCCTGGTTCTGCTGGAGTTTTCTTCCTGTTAAAAGGGAGTTTTTCCTTCCCACTGTTGCCAAAGTGCTTGCTCATAGGGGGTCATATGATTGTTGTTTTTTTCTCTGTATGTATTATTGTAGGGTCTACCTTACAATATAAAGCGCTTTGAGGTGACTGTTGTTATGATTTGGTGCTGTATAAATAAAGTTGAATTTTTAGATTTAAATCTAAATCTAAACTGAGTAATAACTTATGTGATGCTACTATGGATTATACTACCCAGAGGTATATAAAGTACACAGGATTTCCCTGCATATAAAACTTTTTGGTGCTCACCTAAACAACATTTTGGCCTTCCGCTAATAAACATATACATTTTTGCTCACCGAATGCTGAAACAAAGCAAGAAAATGCACATACCTGTTTTAAGTAAGGTAAAATAGACTCACTTTGTTAAATAAATGCAGACCAATCGTGTTTGCGTGCATATTTGCACCCTCAACTTCCCACCAGAGCCAGAAAAAACATGATATAGACATGAAAACTAGCTTGTTTACACGGGTCAGTAAAGGTCTGAGCTGCGGACGGGGGAACCAGTAGGTAAAATGTTATTTTTGGAAACTGGTGAGAATTTAATTTTAAACTCAGGGAACATCAGAGCTGATAAAGCTGTAAAAAGACTGTGAACAACATCTTTTAACAATAATTCCTTTTTTTTTAAACAAGTCCGCCTTCTTGGCTGGAAAATGGCTTATTGTGAAATACTTGACCACATTCATGGAGTTTCTAACATATTTTAGAACTATGTGTGCCATGTTTCTCTTCAACTGTTCGATGTGTAGCCCATTGTTAACTTTATCTTGGTGAGTGTGTCTCTCTCCTGGCTCACACTGAGGGCTGCTGTCAGTCTTGACTGATCTGATGAGTGAGTCACTTGTTAATAGATGAGTAAAATAACCTTTACAAGCCGTGAATGCTCTTTGATACTTGCTCAAATTGCCAGTGTTTAAACAATATTAAATTATCCTTGACATTAAATAGTAACAAGGTTCAAAAAGGATCTTTTTAAACTCTCTAATCTTTTTTTCTCAAAGCAAACTGTAACCGAGCGCTCTTTAAGAGGAAGGGTAACCTCAGACTGTTTTATCTGTATCATCTACGACATGTTTATTAACTTGAAAGCCAAGAAGACCATGTAATGTTGATTTTATATGTAAGCTGACGAAAAGCAGCTGTCTCAGCTTGATTGTAGAGTACTGGTTTCCAACTACTGCTGAGATACAGGTACTCATGGGAAAAGAAGCAGAGTAGTCTGAGTGACTCCTTTCCTGCCTTGAGTGTCTTAGTTCAGAAGCTCTGACTAACCTTATATAGCCTAGTTTTGCTTTGATGGAGTTAGTATATATTTAAATGCAGTATTTATCAGAAATAATAATAATAAAACTGTAATAATACTATATTAAGTCTGGTATCAGACTACATCCAGGTCGAGATAACTCAAGTCAGCATCGTTCATCTTCTCCTCACCTCTGCTGTGTTATTTCAAAGCCAGGCCTGAATCAATACCTCGATAAAAGGATCAATGGGAGTGAACGGCTCTTCTCCCCCCTCCTCTTCTCTCTCCTTCTTCTTCCTCTTCAGTTCATTCCTCACCCTTCGGCTTCTTCTTCTTCAGCTCGGAGAAAGCCTGGTTTGCAGAAAAGTTTGCAAAAGACGCCGCATGTCCTTTGAGTTTCCACCAGAGCCTCCTTCCTCCAGTCTGAAGAGTGCCTTCTCTCCCCGCAGATGAAATACGAGCGAAGGACAGCCGCACAGAAACGCGCTCCCACCTCCGGCCTGACCCGCCAAAATAAAATACGCTCGAACCACCGTTCGTGTCCGTGAAGTCATTTTAAAGGCATCAACAATCATTATAGCATTATTTACTGAGGCTAACACACTATAACTGTGTTGTATGAATACTGCTGCTGTGAATGAAAAGAAACTTCCTCCAGTTACCATAGTGACCACTGCAGGGCCGTAAATGAACTGTGATGACGTCAACAGGCTGAACAACAGGAGTATTTCACGTGTAAACTGTCACAATAAAGCATTATTAATGACATACAACTCTTATATCACTTAAACAAATATTCCTGATAAACAGTGAATTAACTTCCTGTCCTGCAATCAGCATTTTCTTTTATAAATTTATTTTTTGGGGATAGGTTGGGGACTCTTTTACCTCTAGTAGGCAGTAAATAATAATTAAGTAATATGGCGAGGTGTATTTTTGACCTAAATTTAGCTAAATGCTTCAGATCCTGAATTCAAATCTTAAAAAAATCTTATTTAGTCGGTAGACGTTATAAAGGAGTTTTATCGGAGTTGTTTGTTGATCTATGGCATGTTTATGTCCCAGTGACGAACTGAATTTCATTTTATTTAGATAATAATTTTATAAAAAACTGCCTAAAGGCTGTGCAGCTGCAGAATAACAAGACTTCAAGGACTGCTCCAGATTAAATGTTTGTTAAAAACAAACAAACAAACAAACAAAACCACTCTTAGGTAAGAGCTCTCGTTAAGTTCTGTATTAATTTGGAAATTTCCCTGCTTAACATCCGCTCCTCTTGACTTTATTTCTGTAGCTTAACGCTTATGGAAACCGGTAATAAAGCCGCAATAAATGCCGTTTCTTTCAACGGCTTTAAGTCGCTTTAATGTGTTTTTTGTAGTGTGAATACTGACACCGTCACCTTGTTCGTGTCTCCGGGAATAAGGGCAGGACTTCAGCCGAGCAGCCTGCCTGCAGGCTGGACTGTTAAACAGGCAAAAGGAGTCCGCTGGCACTCGCAGGAAGCCTGGAATTTCTTTTAGGGCAACATGCTGTAAAAATGCAAAATAAGGATCAAGTGATCCCAAAATATTCAGGATGAGGCAGGAAAATATGTTACATTAATCAAAAAAAAAGAAAAAAAAGAAGCTCCATTCAACTCTTATTAAAAATCAGAAAAAAATGGATAATACCAAAAATCTAAAGACCACATGTGCAGACAAATATGAGAAAGGTGGCATTTAGAAGTCTATGTGCTAGATGGAGTCTGTTATTTCTAAATGTACCTACATTGTAGACAGTGGGTCTTACAAAACAAGAACACGTCACCAGTATGAGGGCTTCATAGTGCTGAGTTGCTCGTTTTTATCTTTGTTTCCAGCTTTGGATTGTTACATTTGGAAACAGTTTTCATTTAAAACGCTCAGTTACTTTATTATATAATTGAGACGTTTGTTTGATTTAAATTCAAACCTGGCAAAGTTTTGTAGAGAAGGTTGTTCAGATGTTTTGCTACGATGTCTTTAGATATTAGATTTTACACTCATCCACAGAGACAATAAGCACAAAACAAGGGCGCCACAGAGGCTGTGTTACTCAAGACATGCTGGAGCTGTTTCATTTGGCCCCTTAATTTATTTTGAAAGTTAAAAGAGAAATCATGTTTTTCCAAGCTGTGCCACTTTTGTCCATGGATGGATGGATGGATGACTGACGGTGGTTATTCAGAATATCTTAGCAAAATCTAGTGAGACTCTTATCTTGGTGGAAGGAGCTCTTCTGAAATCCCTCTTTAAATGATACTATTTTGTCTCTATCCAAATAGTCCCAACTACAGTGGGACCCTCTGCGTGTGCTGCGTCCTGTGCCAAGTTTCCAACAAACAAAGCGTTGAAAGAGGCTGTGCGTGATTTATTAAGGCCTGATTCACTGGCAGTGAGCAGTACATGCAGGAATACTGCCAGACATTGTTACTGCTCCCTCAGTTGCTCACCCAGTAAGCCACAGAATTTCTGTTCCTAATTTCTCTAATAAAACAATATCAACACCCAATCTGGGAATTCATGGAGATTATAATGTGCCTATAATGGAATTTATCCATTGCAGCTATTGAAGTCCATTTCTGATATAAAAAAATGAGAGAAGGTAAATGAATAATCATAGAAATTGTCATCATTTTTATTATTGTCATTATGTCTGTTTTGACTTTGATTTTTAAAAGTAGAAGCTGTATCATAGTAAACAAATAGTCAAACATTGAGACTTTCTCTGACTAAGCCGGCGATGTCCACAGCCCACGCTGATCTTAAGTGGGTCAGCACAGTGAAACTCCTCTTTCTGTTTCTTTAAAGAAACTTACATTTAATCAATAAGATTTCCTAATATAAGAAAAAGAAGCACAATTACAACTGTGCATCTCATGTTTTCTACTTGATAAAGAAATGCTGCTGTAGTAAATTAAAGAAATCTGTCCGCATATAAGAAGTAATTGTGTAAAATAATAAAATTAATTACTTAATTACTTTGGTGTAGTATGTATGGCCATGGGGGAGGTCATTATCAGTAGGAAAAGCTTTAAAACACTTAAAAATTCAAAGTTCATGTACAGTGGGCCAGATTGGACTCTTCCCCTGGCCAGTTCATGGTCCCCAGGCATTATGTTTCACAGCCCTGGTCTAAGCAGTCCATTTATTGATGAAGAAATATATGTGTTGGGTCAGGATTATTAATGAAATTCCACTTCCAGACTGTAAAAACATACTGTAGTTTTGATTCAGCTGACTGAAAAGCTAATAGTCACATGGATTTTAAATTCTGATTTTGACTCACTTTGTATTTTGATTTCTTGAGCAAAATCAGCATCCGTGTATTTATTTGTAAAAACAGTTTAAATAGTGTGTTAGGCATCTCTTTAGTCTATTAATTAACCTTTACCGATTAACTCTAAATTTGTTCCTTTTTGTTAAAAATGTAAAATGCCGCGTTACTTTATTTATATGATAATAACCTTTGTATTGAAAAAATAATGGCAGATGGATGAGTGGAAACCTTTCTGTCTAATAAAACAGCTCAGCCTTAACTGAGGACCTTTTCCTGTCAGCTATTCTCATCATTTACAGCTTCCAACTTTTATTCTTCTTGGACTGTATTACAGTAGTTTTGAATAAGTCACATTTATTAGGGATGTGCCTCTGTGACATCATACAGAGCCAAGAGTAGAAAAAATATCTAAAACAAGTTTGAAGCCCATTTTTGTCTCACAGGGATCAGTTGTGTTAATTACTATTATTATTTTATTGTAACTTTTTTTGAAATTTTATTTAAGAATAAAAACTAAATAAAATAAAAGGTTTCCTAATTTTTAATATCAGTATCCACCACTGTACCACTATATATATAGTACTGTGCAGAAGTCTTGAATCACCCATTTTATTTCTTTATATTTTGCTTCCACGGAACCACACTTGTAATTTTTTTAACAAGATTTTTTGCAAGTGGTCTTGAGGAGTTGCTTTCCAGGCTTTCTGGAGATCTTTCAAAGTTTTTCATTCATTTTCACTCCAGTCCTTGTACCATTTTTAGATGAATGTTTTTTGTTTGTTTCTTTGTAAAGACACTAAGGACTGATCTATGAATTGTTCGACCATGAAAAAGCTCCATACTCAAAGCACATAAAAGACTTAACTTAGCAAACAACCAATTTTAAATGGTATCTTTAAGCACTTTGTTACCAGCAGCTTTCCTAAGCTAAATCTACAAAACAGTGTGACTGGTATAAAACAGCATTTTTGCTCCAACAACAATGGTGATTAGCAAAGAGCTAGTAGCTGAAAACCTGGCAGTGTGTCCTTAAAAAAGGAGGAAAATGGACAAGTGGAGGACAAAAGTAGAAGTGGCACAGTACAGTGTCTAAAAATCATGTCCTTAAGAAAGAGAACAAAAACCATTAAAGAACTGACACGTGAGCTGAGAGATGCATTTAGCCCTTCAGTGTATTCTACTGTTTGCTGAAACGTCAGAATCAGTCTCAGTGGAAAGGTGGCTGTCAAGAAGCCAATCCTAAGGAAGGGAACAGGCAGAAAAGGCTGAAGTATGCCAGATTATACAAGAACTGGACTGAAAATCAGTGGCAACAGGTCTTTCAAAACCAAATTTGAATATGTTGTTTCGAATAATTGTCAATATGTATGGAGGAGGTCAGCCATCTGTAACAGACTGTGGGGGATGATTCGCTTCATTTTTCAACATAACAATGATCCCAAACACACAGACCCCCCAGAGTCCAGACCACAACATTACTGGAATCATGATGGAGTCATCTTGACAGAATAAAACAGACAGCCAACATCCAAAAGAAGAGCTTTGAATGTCTTTCAAGAAGAGTGGAGACTTCCTGGAGACAGCTTAGAGAAATGACAAGAAAGCTTTCCCAACAGAGTTCAGGCTGCGTTGAGTAAAGAATAAAGGTGGCCATAAAGAATAATATCTTCCCAGCTCATTAGAATTTTACAAACTCTATTTTTGCCTTATAGTTGCACGATTCAATAAATCACCACAATTAATTCCCATTTTACTAGCAAAATATAAAGAAATCAGAAATAACCAATTTTTTTATGTTTCTATTTCATATATGCATTTAAGCTTTGTTTTAATATTTTGGTTACAATTTTCTTTAATAAAACTGGTAAATTTCAAATTATGCTTCGTTTTCTTCCCAAGACTCAATTTCCCATGCTGCCTCTCGAGGGGGGCGTCGTCAGCGAGCGCACATGTGCACACGCCGAATAGCGAGCATGTACTGAAGTGTAAATAAATAACCCGTCAATATTATTTGCACTTTTTCCCGGTTTGCCAGTCGGTCCCGTCGGACAGCATGGCCTCAGAGGAGGACGACGTGCTGCTGTTTCTAATCTACCAGCACCTGAAGGTGAACGGCTACCAGAAAGCTGCCCAGGTGCTGGAGAAGCACGTTACCCAGGTAAGAAGTTTGGGTTGAATTTTCAGTGCAATATTTAGCGTGCAGTCGGCAGACTGGGTTCTAGCTCACACACGTTAGTTAAATGTGAGTTAAAGGACGATTTTTAATGCGATTTCATCAGCTGACATGCGCATCTTGCATGTTATATAACAACTTAAATATAAATGTGATGTGTGTGTGTTTGCTTCAGTGTGGCTGTCGGTAAGATGCACTTCAGTCTGTGTGTGTGTGCGTTAAAGCGTGTGGCTCCTTGTTCAGGCCTTCTGGAGGAAAAGAACATTATGTTACAGGAGCTGCACAAAGCAGCCCTGCTCCTGCGGCCTAATGCTGCACGCTGTCGCCCCATTCAAAACCTCATCACCTTTTCATAGTGTTTAGTGATAACAGTTGACCTTTTTTATCTAAACCTTCTGGAGCTGCTGTGATTAGCTGATTAATTGATTCTTTTATCAATTTAAAAATAATCGGCAGCTTTTTAATATTAAATAGTCAGCTGAGATGAACTTCTACTTCCATACTTTTCAAATACGAGACCTGGATGCTTTCCTCTATATTTCGTTGTAATTCGCTCGTTTTTGGAATTTGGGGTATTTGGACTGTTGGACATAATCACTGCAGCTCTTGATTATCCAGTCAGTGTGCCGATGACACCTTATGATGCAACCAGACACTGTAAAATAAACTTTTCTGGTATTTTCTTTTTTTAACAGGGGAAATTTAAAAAATAATTTATTGTCTTATTCTTCCTAAGTTTGTCTGTTAGGAAACATGCGCTTAGGTGTGATGTAAGCTTTTCCTGTAGACCTTATGAGATAAAAATGTCATTGTCAAAAGTTGCTCATACTTAAAGTGGTGGGTGCTCATATTTAACATGATAAAAAAATTCAAAAAATGAGATCAGAGTCGGTACAGGTACAGAGAATCACAGGGGTTCTCTGTTTGCAACAGTTCTTTTCTATTTTGGCTTCACAGGTCTGAATGCATGTACATAAACCCCACCCACCTGCAGTTCAGGCCTTCTGTTTATGGGGGACAGCCAATCTGAAGAAAGTTGGCTTAAAGGGAGAGTGAATTAACTGAGGGGCTCTGCTGAAGCTCATTATAAGATATCATTTATCTTTTCTTTTCATTTTCATAACCACTTATCCAGCGTTGTGTCGCAGGGTAGCTGGAGCCTGTTCCAGCTGTTATAATGCCAGAGGCAGGGTAAACCCTGGATAGGCTGGTTCCTAACCATTAAAAAGAGGGGGAAGGGTTTTTCAGACACTGGATGAGCTGTGGGCTCCACCAAAACATAAAAATAAGGAATATTATACTGTCGTAGAGTTCAAACATAAAAAGAGAGCTGGAAAGGGCATAATACAACACCTTAAAGTCTGAATGAAGTTACAGCAGCAGTCTAATTAGAATTTACTTACGAGTATCCTTCACTCCTCCATGTGAACATTGTGTATTCATCATACTCTCTTCTTTGGCATATTTTACATGAATTCACATCTGGAAGCTTGTGGCAGCATTCCTGCAGCACAGGAAATTTGCTATTTCCCTTTGCTATCTGTGTTTTTCTTTCTTTTTTTGTCTTCTGTCTATGTAGTTATGGGACGCACAGGAAGTTTATCTGAAGTAGAGAGAGAACATTCAGGGTATCACTGAGAAGGACAAATTGTATTTTGAAAACACTCTTGAAGAATCAGCACTGAGCAAGTTTTAAATGCACAGTATTTCTCAGGCTGTTGTGTGTTCTGTTGTAGGTGGAGACACCGCTGGAGAGCTCCTCCACCCTACATGATATCTACACAGGCTGGATGAAGTAAGTCACACCCAGTTACACACTTGTATACATAAATGTATAACGTCACAAGTCACCAAAAAGAAGGTAATCATAGGAAAATTATAAAATGTAACACATCAGATTCTTTGTGCTGTTACTGTTATATGTTCTACAAATCCTGTGAAAACTGACTGTACAGGTGAGCATGTGTAGATTAAAAATGTCAGTAGCTGAAAACAGGATGGGGCTCTTTGGCTCCCAAAGAACCTAAAAACAATCATTTAATGGTCTAAAATGGGATTAAGCCCAGTGCAGTGCATAAATAGTGGCTTGTTTTCGTTTCAGACTTTTCTATTGATCACTTAAATCATTTCTCATCATCCTGTGTTTTTCCTTTATCTCCACATTTTATGACTTTCTGCTTTTTGGAGTCACAGCTCAGCAGGTAATGCGATTCAGAGACACACTCAGCTTAGGTGATTTGTGGACTCCACACTGTCTGTATGAGCAGGATGCGACTGGTACGGTTTGTGTGAGTGATTTCCTGGCCATGTGCCCAGTGCATTCTGGGATCACCTTCAAATCCCTGCCTCCCTAATGAGGATTAAATGGGCATCAGATAAATGGCTAAATGAATGACATCAGCTCATTTGCCAAAGTGAATCTAACACTAAAATAACAGAAATCTGTGGAAGTCAACGAAAATACATCATTATGTCCTGAATATAAGGTACCTCTGATTGTCAGAAAAACACTCTTTTCAAACAGCTGCTCATTAGGGATAAGTACTCATAATGATACTTAGCCCTATTGTAATTAATGCAACTATGAAAATGATCAAAAACCTGTAGTTCATAGGCCTCTGAGATTCACAGAAATGGCTTTAAAAAAAAAAAAGATGGTCAATTCAATTAAATTTTATTTATATAGCATCAATTTACAACACCTGTTGCTTCAACGTGCTTTATAATGTAGGCCCTACAATATAAAAAAAAATAAGAATACACTTAACCTCTCCAACAATTAGCTGACACTTTGTAAGCAAGCACTTGGCGACGGTGGGAAGGAAAAACTCCCTTTTAACAGGAAGAAACCTCTAGCACAACCAGGCTCAGGGAGGGGCGGCTAGTTGGGGGTTAAGATGGAGAAAGACACAGAATTGAATTACTTCACTGCACCGATAAAGAGTAAAGATATGTAAACAGAACAGTGTAGTCTATAGCTGTGCTAGCTATTTGCTTCCAAGCATAGCTAAATCAAGTTGAATGCTTGTTTACGTTCACGACCATTTAGGCACACCTTCCCAGTATCAGGTGGGACTCCTTTTTTGCTTTGAGAACTGCCTTAATTCTTTGTGACATTGATGTGCTGGAAACATTCCTCAGAGATTTTCCATGTTGATAGGATAGCATCACACAGTTCCTGCAGATTTATCAGCTGCACATCCGTGGCTTGAGTCTCCCGTTCCGCCACATCCCAAAGACGGTCTCTTAGATTCAGATCTGTGGAGGCCATCTGAGTACAGTGAACTCGTGTTCAAGAAAACAGTTTGAGATGTTTTGAGCCTGAGTGCTTATAAAAAGATGGATGTGGCCACTGCAACATCACATATTCATGGGTGTTGGAACACTAAGGCTCGCCATTTTGGTGCTGGTGAAACCTGATGTGACTAATGAGAAGTGAATATGATTGCCAAGTCCAGTTTGCCAATCATACTTTATGGTGTTTTTCTGCATACCGCATCCCCCTGTCGCCAGTGGCACATGCCAAAAACGATGTATCAGCTGCTGGTGTGCGCTGCTGTTGTGGTGTCACTTCGGCCGGTTGTGCGCCTTTTGATTTTTGTAATCTGGCTGTTGAAGACTCAAGTGTATAATCACCATGTTTTTTTTTAATGATTCCATCACAGACGCTTAGAGATATACAGATATACAGAGGGAGATGTTATAACAGTTTGAAAACTTGAAACTTATCAGTAAAAATCTTACAGAAGACTGTAGCACAGGCTTTAAGTTACATTATTAGCCATATGAACCAGGGCTGCACATAAGATGTTGAAGAAGCAAAAGTACCTATTAGCATACTCCCTATCTTCTCAAAGATAGCAGAAAAGTGGGTTGCTAATTCTATCATCAAACATCTTAATGACTCGTTATCCGGGTTTGCACCCTATGCAATTCGGATTGCGTTAGCGCACTCTTCATTCAACTGAAACGGCTGTCTGTGTTTTTGTTGAGAGAGTGAAATTAATACTGACAGACAAGAGCAGTTGTGTTGAATATGACTGTTTTCTTGATTTCATCCTAGTGCAAAGACAATGTGAATCATCTTAAGCAAGCATGTCTAGAAACTGTACCGAGTCATTTAACTTTAGTTATCATTCTCCTTAAATGGATACAGTCTTATCTATCATGCTGAAAACAATGTGTGCAAATAAAGAATAGCAAGTCACCTTATATTTTGAAGGTGTCCCCAGGGTTCAATTCTAGGCCCCTAATATTTTCACTTTATGTAAATGACTTGCCTAATGTGTGCAAAAATGTGGACACGATCATGTATGCTGATGATTATTTTTTAAAGCCAAAACTGCTGATGATGCAGCCCATCAGCTTTCACTGGCATTACATGATTTACAAAAATGGCTGAATGACTCATGCCTGTGCCTTAAATTTAAAAAGACCGTATCAATGTTTTTAGTAAACCTAAAACAACCGTGGCTGCAGTAAAAGTTTGCTTGGGTGCACAAGAATTAATTAATGTTGAGGAATTTAAAGTATCTGGGACCGCTACTAGACTCTAAATTATCCTTTAAAAACACATTAGAAAATAGTGAAATATGTAAATGTTAATATAGTTGAACTTTAGACATATCCTAGTATTTAACAGACACAGTTAGCGATTACATTTTAAAATTCTTTGATACTGGCTCATATTGAATATTGTATTACAAGTTGGTCCTATACTGTTCTCTGTTTATTGGGCCAATTGACAGTAGTTACAAAAGAGCATTGAAAATATTAGATAAAAAAGATTTTTTTTAGAATCACCATTGTCAAATTTTAGATAAATACAATTTTTAAATTTTACTAATTTCCTTTATTATTTAAATCTGCCTGTCTAATATACAAAGTTATATTATGGTCTGGCGCCTCCACCAATGAGTGATTTTATTAAACAAAAATCTAGCAGTGTTGCGGGTCTCGATTGACTCGAGCCACTGTTAGAGGTGATTGTGAATTGACATTCATAGACCACCTTTTCACAGAATGCTCTGTCATATCAGGGAGTGAGCTTCTGGAATAGTCTTCCACTGTCAGTGAGGAAAGTACAAGTCTACCCATCTTTAAGAGTCACTTAAAAGGGCGGCTGAGGGACACACAAACATGTGATCATGTTTAATAATCATGCTTTATATTGGACATTGAAAAAATGAGTTGGTGTATTACTAAAAGGGAGACAACTGTTAGTGCAATGGGTGAACAATATCACGATAGTCAGGGCATATGCAATACTGGGGTTTGTGCAATATAATTGATGATGTTTCCGTTATTGTTATCTATGCTGTCCATCTGTGTCCACTCTTCTTGTCATTTGTTTGTTCTGAGTATAATGTGATGACTGTTTTTGTCTCTGTTACATGACCTGTAAATAGTGTCTCTGTATGTTTTTACTAACTTGTGTTTAACACCAACCTGCCAGAGGGTCTGCAGATGGATGTATTAGCCTGGTGGCTATAATCTGTCATATTTACATTTATTAAAATCTTCATTAATATGATTGCCCTTTTCTAAAAAAAAAAAATAATCAAATGCTCTTTAACAATTATTTTGGTGTTCCATCCACCTCTTAAGAAATGTCAGAAGGAGTCCGAACCGTTAAAAAGCGCGTATTTTGAAAAAGTTGTTTGGAGGTGAAAAAGCTTCAAATTATATATGAACTCCACAGAGATGTTGCAGAATATGCCACTAAAACCCCACTCAGAGGACAAAAACAGTTCATTTCAGACTTTCTGGGCTGAAACTTGTGCACGCGTTATCAACTTCTTATCTGGTCTGTGTTTTTACATCTGACAGCGAAAGAGCACCTCACGCCATAACTTATGTGCACCAGCAAAACTCCACTAAAATGATTGCAAAAGACTGTCCACAGGTCCAGTTCATTTTAGACTGAAATAAGGGAGAAAACATACATGGAGGCCAAAAATACTTCTCATACTAGCATGTAAACGTGTTAATTTCATGGCCGAAGTTGGGCATTTTAACACAGGAATCTGTGAGTCTGAGACTCAGTTGTAGAGTCAGCCTCAAGTGGTCACTGGAGGAACTGCAGATTTGCAGTGGCTGCATTTTTCAGCTCATCAGTTGTTGCTTTACCTGATGTATAAGCATAGCCAATGAGAGAAATGTAATTAATGTGTGTGTGTCTTTGTGTGTTACAGACTGTACTCCCTAGCCCAGCATGCCAAACAGGAGTCGCAAGAGTCCAGTTACTCAAAGAAAAGCATCAAAGCTGAGGCTGCAGACAGCAGACTCTCCACTGTCCCAGGAGGAGATGATGTGGATTCCAACCCTCCACTCGGTAAATTTTATGTTTTTAATTTAAGTTTGATTGCAGTAGTTAAGATAAAATATAGCCACTGTTTGATTTCAGTGAAATCTTTAATTACGTGGATCAAACATTATCTAATTAATGCTTGTTTAATGATGATTTATTTCCAGAATTTTTTATTTTTTCTGATGTTTTATAGATAAATAGAGCAACAACTTGGCAATTAATTATTTTAGCAACCCGTCAGTCATACAACTGATTCATTAGTTAGTTTTCTGAAAATGCATGAAATGAAATGCCAAAAAAAATTTATTTATCTAATGCTAATTTAAAGCTAATTTAACAGAAAGCTGAAGTTTGTTCCACAGCGCTGGAACTAAAATGGTAAAATTATGGCTCCCGTGCTTTGAGCACACACTGCAGAGAAGCTGTAACAGCCATTGATTGTCTGTGATTTAAAAGTAATCAGTGCAAATTTTAATTGGATTCTGTAGCAAATGGGAAGCCAGTGTAATTCTGCCATGACTGGAGTAATGTGTCCCATATGTCGAGTTATTGTTACTAACCTCACTGCTGTAAATGGTCAGAAGCTCTCGGGCCCCTCTCCTGCACAGCTAGCTCACAGTTTAGATTCAGGAGACGGACACGTTTCTCTCCTTTTAAGATCAGTCTTCAATCTGCCCTTTTTGTTTATTGTTAGATTCTTGCCTTCTTTGTTCAAACTGGACACTTTTTGTTACTTCCCCACATCGCCTGCACTTTTTAAGAAATGTAACTACTAGATCGGTTGACCCTGACACATCCCTCAGTAATGCTGCTGAGTAACGTCTCGTAACTTGTTCATACAGGATCATCTGATTGTTGGGCTGTTATCTCTAATATTGTAGGGTCCTTACCTTACATTGGAAAGCTCTTTGGGGCAACTGTTGTTGGAAACTTGGCGCTACATAAAGAAAACTGAATTGAACTTTGCATTGTATAAGTTATCCTTTTTTTTTTCACTCTGTTATTATTTCTTTTACAAATCTTGGCACTGGTGACTGAAGCCAGTCTAAAATATATTTGATTTTCTCTTTCAGAGCCCAGGCCTGATGTTGTTGAGCCACTGAAGGCAGAGAGCATCTCTGAGAGTGTCTGTGAGCAGCTGCCGGCTGCTGATAATAAATCCCAAACAACAAACTCTGACAGCGAGAGCACCGGCTCCTCTGACAGTGAAGTGGAAGAAGAAAAGATAAAGGAGGAAGAAACAAAAACAGAGCAAGAGGTGAACATCTCACATATCATGAAAAATGGGTTTGAGTTTTTCTGTGCTAGCTTTGCCCCCTTTTTCTCAAAGTGAGGAGACAGAATACTTTCAGTTAGTGTAGCCCCTGTTATGTCATCGCTAAAGTGTGCTTCATATGAGAGAGCCAAACTGAACAATGAGCGCAGTGAACACAGCGTAAATGTTTGGTATTTAGGATGTGTTGATGAACACGTGCACCGAGAAAACCAGAAGATATCCTGTAGCCTTGAAATGGTACATTTAAAATCACAGGAAAAATTACAAGATAAGATAAGAAGGAGAATATTTTTTCTCAGCTAAGATGCTAACAGTTTATTTCCTGGCATGACTTAAGCTTTAAAAATGTGTTTTCTTAAATCCAAAAGAGGTTTCTCAACAACAGCAGCTGCAGGAAGGCGTGGTTGTGGTTGGTCCTATGCAAAGTTTTGCAGCACGTCTGCATGCTAATAATCCTTCGCTCTGTCACCAAAGAGCTGCGTAAACAGACACAAAGGGGCGCCATGTGTTCTGCTTCTGCAGTAGTATAATGTAGCAGATTAGCTTTTACAGGTAATAATATTGACATTCTGACACCCAAACACTACATTTATAATCTGAAATAAGCTATGCCCTGAAGATAACAATCATATTTTTCAAATAGTAGCATCTGAAAACTAATTAAAGTAGGCGAGGAATCTCCAGCAGACCTTATCTAATTAATAATAAATAAATGTGTATGATTAAGCATGAAGTGAACACAAGTTATTTAAGTCTTATCTCATGAAGCAACTCTTGAAATAACTACAAGCAGGGAAAGATAAAGCTGCAACATGTTAATGATCATTAATGTAGGAATATTTTTACTTGGATTTGATGTTTTAAAGTTTTCATTAAAGTTAAAAGCATAAAGTAAAAAGCGTTCGAGTAAGTATCAAGTGCTGAGCGTTGTTACAGGAGGAGGAAAGCAGTGCCATCATGAACACACATAGCTGTTGTCCAGCCACTGTAATAATGTGCTGATAGATGGACAGTAGCTGCAGTGTTGTTATACGCTTGTGAAACACACGGACACATTTCCACTCGTCTCATCTGTCCTGTATCTCTTAGTTTCCTCTGTTGTTATTACTGCTCTGTGTGTGTGTGTCTGTGTCTTGTCTTTTGTGTTGGCCCAGTGATGCAGCAGATAATGCCGTGTGGACACAGAATGTGTGTGCGTGTGACAACGGTAATCTTCGGAGACAAATTGTGTGCGTGCGTGTTTCTGTGCGAACTATTCATTATGGTTTCTGTTGACAGCTGCTGGAAACACTGATTACTTTGTGTCTAATGGTAAAAGCACTGCGGCTTTCTTTTTGCTGTACAACAGCAACAACACATCACATTCTTAGCAGCAAAGATGTTTCTACTCAGCAGAATTTCTAGTTTCTTTTAGTTGTAGTTTTTCTCCAGCTGGTTGAATTAAATCTGCTCTCTGTGGATTAAAATGGACTTCCTGTGATGTGGAGCGGAGCTAGCAAGTTCTCCAGCGACACTCAGTGGAGTCATATTTTTACTTTTGGATTGCATATAAAGAGTTGCTAGCATCTCCTCCTCACGTGCCTTCATAGCCTGTTTGTACTTGATGGTGTTTTTTTGCCTAAAGTGGTGAAACAAGTTTGTTTTTTTCCATATTTAGTGGCAACAATTGTTTTGCATACTTTGCGAAACAAGTTTGTTTTTTTCCATATTTAGTGGCAACAATTGTTTTGCATACTTTGCAAAGTAGTGTGGTTTGTTGGGGGTTGTTGAAGTAGCTCGCTTTTCATGTAGTAAATATCATTGGAGGCTGACAGGCGAGTATCGCTCTCAGGCATGTCTGGGTTTGTTGTTGTGCATGCTAGGGGACGTAAACACAGGGTGTCTCTATCTATACAGTTCAAATATATTTGACACGACAGGTTTAAAGTCTTTTTACTTTGAAGTCTGTGTGCAAGTATTTAAAATTGCTCTGTTGCATTGTTTCCCCCAAACGTAAAAAGCACACAAATGAGCCACGCTGCTGTACTGAAGCCTGTACACTGTTCTCAGTATAGCACCTCATTTGCAGTGAAATATAGTCTCCAATAAATGGGGGATACAGAGCAGTAAAAAGATCCTCAAGTGTCTTGGATTTGTCTTCCTGAAACTAGCAGATATTCTGAGTAAACAGCAGGATGCAAGTTCTTCAAACTGCCTGTACATATTTTCCAGTCGGCTCCAACTAAAGTGTGCGCTGAGGCGTCCAATGAGGCAGAAAGCCTGAGCTCTGCCTCTTCAGACGCTGAGGAAATAACTGCACCCAGCCAGGTTAACAACAGCCTGGTGTTATCTGATCAGGCTGAGGACCAATCAGAGGTCCCCGATCCAGCTGAGGCCTCAGTTTCAGGCGGTGACCTTAAAGACGAGCATCAAGAGGGCAGTGATGATCTGAAGCAGGTTAGTTCATCTATTTCATTTTAAACCTTTGTGTCAGATATTTATTTTCCTTTTCATCTCATCATATCTCGCAAACCTTTTTCATGCGACTGACGCTTGAGCACATATCCATCACTCACTCTACCTTGATGTCTTTAAAGGCTGACTGTGATGTTTAATTTTCATCCTGGCGCACTGGATCGCTCTGCAATGAGCAGAAATGTTAATCACCTTAAACCACACTCATAAAAAAAATGGGAGTAGCTGTTGATTCCTGGCTCAGCAGAGCCTCCTTCTCCTCAGCTCACCTCTGCACAGCTGAAACTTATTTTGCAGTGGACTGTTTGTGTTGTTACACTTCCAGTAGTCAACACTGCAGGCAGCCTTTCTTTGCTGAATTGTGAGTTTTTTAGGACTTTACTGGAACGTGAAAGATTGCGATTAAATGTCACTGTGTTTGATGTTGCTCTTAATTAGTGCGAGCAACAAGTCGGTGCATTTTAAATCTCTGTATTCATGTTTAAATCATCTGAAGCTCCAACAGAAACAGAAACGTCAGATTTAATTGGCATTTATGTTTAAACAAGCAATTTGGTGCCAGTTGTCAACAAGAAAAAGATCAAATAAAACATACAGAAATTAAAATTATGATTTCTTTGCATAAAGATGAGAATTTGTGGTGCCAACTTTTTACCATAATAATAATTTCGCAACATTCATCTCTCCAAGTGTCAAAACAGGACTGTTAAAAGCCAGCAATGAATAATTCATGTTATTTGATCAGTTAAATAGCGTTGTATTTGCAAGATTTATTGCTCGCATGTGGGAAGATGGAAGCGCTAGTAATAATAAATCGGACATGAGCAATCAAAAAGCTGTTAACAAAAACTCAGATCAGCCAAATATTAATTAATTGTCGCCCAAACTGTTGTAAACATCTGGCTCTGTTTACAGACTAGTGCAGCATGCTTGCTGTGCTATGCATCAAAGATCATTATGCTCGTTCCTCTTATGCTCACATCCATAGATGTTTAGTTTATATCAAGTCTTAGACTATTTTTTAGTTAAAAAAAAAAATCTAAATTTAATTGTCATCTTCCATGAAATCCAGAGCAGCAAAACAATAAATCGTCAGAAATGCAAATTTGGAAACAAATATCAGTCCTCTTGTTATTATTGCCTGCATGCATACATCAACATAGACCTGAGAGTGTGCTGGACCTAAAACTAAAGATTATCACCTGCACTGGTATCTAATTTGGTGCACGAGAAATGCAACACACAAATGAAACTGCATTCATTTTCGTCCCAGCAGTCCCAGCTGTCCTCTTCAGCGAGTGCACCATGCTTGGCAAACTTCAGAAAATGGTGCCGGCTGAGTTTTAAAGCAGATACTGGCCGGCGCTGGCACCGGCGCCGCCAGGCTGGAAGCGTTTAAACCATTATCCATCTGACTTCTCTTTAGTGATGCAGCCATGTTTCCAAGACTTAACTGTGGCTTTGAGTGCAATTTTAGCTTTTATTGACAAAAATGAGCTGCATTAATTCGCCTTTGTTTTCTTGTAGGATTAAAATAAAGAAGTTAAATTGATCTTTCTGCTCGGTTTTTCTCCAGGAAGCAACCACAAACACCTCAGAAGTCATAGAAGAAGCTTCGGCGTCACAGCAGACAGATGTTCCCACTCAGGAAGTCAGTGAAGCCGATTCTCCAGAAGGTGAAGAAGCCACAGCAGGAGAGGTGCAGTACTGATTCATATTCATATATTAATTGATACGAGTACAGAACCTGTGATTGCTTTTATTGTGCAGCCTTGAAGCGCCTGCATATTTTGATGTTTTCACTACAATTACAAAGTATTTAAATAATTCAGTTAAACTAAGGACCAAATCTGTAAAAAGATCAAAAGATCTTAAAAGTAAAAACTTGACTCGTCATGTCTGGTGGTGAAAGAACTCTGTTGACCTCTTACAGATGCCCAGCCTGGTTGAGCCCACCACCTCTGGCTTGACAGCTCTGGAAACCAGTGACCAGCTAGGAGACGGTCAAGCCCCGCCCTCTGGAGGTATGAACAGCCAATAGATTTTTCATTACCGGGTTGTTCTTTCCCCCTAAATGCATGGCATCTTTTCCGTCTCTTTCTCACTGCTCTGACAAGAGTCACAAGCTGTTGTTAAGAAACCGAGGCTTCAGTGCGGCTGCCTCTGCAGCAGGTTTCTTTTATTTATTATGAAAATCAATCTGATAACATCTGCCGTCCAGGTTTGTTTCCACAGTTACAAGAGTTTCAAAATTACACATTTCTGCTCAGGCATCAAAATCACTGCAAGTCGATGATTTAAGAAAAAAAGTGAGATCTGTCTTAGGCTTGTATCTGTAATCAGAATGTTTCTCCTGACTGATTGATTTAAACTTTTCACTAAATTTGTAGTTATGAGCACCCACACATTCATATTTCCTTATATATGATTACATAAGACAAAGAGAAGATGCACGTGCTCATGACCGACATAATTAAATGATTGATTATAAAAAATATTACACACATTCATGTAATCTCTAAAATTGGTTGATCTTTATAGCTTCTTATCTTTATGTGTGAAATTATTGTTGTACATTGTTATGGATGGCCCCGCCCCTCCCTGAGCCTGGTTCTGCTGGAGGTTTCTTCCTGTTAAAAGGGAGTTTTTCCTTCCCACTGTTGCCAAAGTGCTTGCTCATAGGGGGTCATATGATTGTTGGGTTTTCTCTGTATGTATTACTGTAGGGTCTACCTGACAATATGAAGCACCTTGAGACGACTGTTGTTGTGATTTGGTGTTGTATAAATAAAATTGAATTGAATATGTATTTATGATTACTTGGACATCTTTTTTTCGTCACAAGTCAACAATAGAAAAAAAAAAGTATAACATTACTTCTCACTTGGAGTGTGAGCTCAGGCAGCTTGATGTTCATTTTGTAAGCTGTTGTGCCACAATGACAAAGAGTTGAGGTTAAGTAGGATATGCTTTAGGATGCGCTTCCTAACATATGGGCACGAGGTCTTCAGTTTTTCATTCAGCTGCACCGCTGAAGGACCTGAAAACTGTGATACACGAAGTGCTCAAGTCAAGGCAAACGAAAAAACCAGATGTTCTCAACTGAAGAAGACTAAACGGTCTAAATACTCAAAAATAAAAAAGATTTCAGCACTCACAGTTGTGTATACACTGATATTTCATAGCATCAAGAAGAAAGACACATTTCAACCTGTTGCTTTGCTCAGCAGTTTTCTTTTTTCCCCAAAAGATTAATTAACCGGGAAAAAAAACTATATATTGTCACACCTGAAGCACATCTGTAGCTGTGACCTTGGTGTTCGCCATTTCCTCGCAGGACACTCATTTGATTAAATCAGCTGTGGTTCGTCTAGCATGAAGCACGCCAGGTTGTTGTGATCTTGCAAATCTAGTGAGAATCCAGCCGCCTCTCAACACGTTTCTTGTGGTGATGTGACGACACACCTCGGGAACAGAAGGGGAGATGGATGTTGGCTTTATCTGGACTTGTTGTGGTGGATGCGCACAGCTGTGAGGCTCGACTCTCTTTTCATTTAATGGCTGCTGATTTGGACGAACTGACCTAAAAGTTATTCACTGATATTAAAAAGCAGTTCCAAAAAGGGAGTTGTTGTTGGAGCGGTTTCCAACAAAGCACAGCTTCGTCGCTGCTTTTCATTTAACTGTACTCTGGATTCACTTTTTTCCATTTATTTGCAAGGGAGAAAAAAGGCATTGTTTTTTCCTTTTTCCTTTTATTGACAGCACGTCATCTCCGGCTGTTTAAGCACAGACGTTTTAGACCATTTTACTGAAGGAAAAAAACCAACAAAGTTTGAATATTTTTACCCCGAGGCAGCTGGAATCAATGCCAAAACTTGTAAAAGAGTTTGACAGATTTCTGCCAAAGCCGGAGAAACAGCAGTTGTTTTTCGACGCCACTCACTTGTGTAACTTCTCAGAGGAGTTTGTAAAGCTTGTCACAGCTTGTTAAGTAAGCCGGAGTTATGACTACTCTGAGAGTTGCAATCATCTGGAAAACAATCGCATCTTTCACCCAAAAATTTGAAAATGATACATGACGTTTGAATAGAAACGGAGGTTTTTGCATTCTGACCTGTCAAACACGGAGGCAGCTCTGGATTTTACTAACTGAACTGCACAAATTCCTGGAAAGGAGCCTTTTGTTAATAATATTATTATCGACCTGAACTCCCTGCTATGACAAGTCCAAACATCTGCTGCAGAAAGGCTTCAGAGCTGGATTCCTGTGGGGGGTGGGGTGGGGTTCTGATGCTGCTATCAAGAAAAAAATACGACTGGAGATGCTCATCAAATAAGTGTTAGATATATCACAAACATGTCGTAGTGTGAGCTCTGCTCTCCACTTTAATCCTCAATACATCAGACAGAAGCCATCCTGAGATCCCATCAGGACAATTTAAAATCGCTCGTTATCTTATTTTTCTTTTCTTTTATGACCAAACCAAAAAACTGCCTTAACTTTACGTTGTTGGCTCAGACATATCTGTTTGCACAGTTGCCACTGTAATAGACTGTCGACTGATTTTAAAAAGATGATTTTATTGAGTCTCATGTCATGTACCTAATCTTGAAGCTCTGATCGGGTACAAAAGACTACAAATGTAATCTAACGTAGGCATTTTATAATCTTTTTCAGACCCTGATGGTGAATCTCAAAATCCAAAAGAGGAGGTGGAGGATGACGTGGAGGAGACAAAGAAATCTGAGGTGATACACTATTTACGGTGAAGCAGATGGGGAATAATAATGAGGACATTTGCACTATCTGTAATGACTGTGTATATGCAGCATGTTTTATTTCCCGTATGTATCTCTGCACTCAGATGTCAGAGGTCGTAGCTCTTACATCGGAGCTGGAGGGAGACACAGAGATGTTGAAAATCCCCGTGGACACTGGGATCCACAGTGATCTCTCAGCCACTCCAACTGGTATCAAAGTCATGTTGGTTTCAGAAGAGCGATCGGACCCAGAGGCCTCCATCATCATCAACATCACAGTCAAAGATGACGAAGCAGCTGAGCGAGAGACCGGCCAGCTGTCCCCTGAGGAGACTGCCGAGTCCTGTAAAGACCGCAGCATTCCCAGGAAAAAGAAAAGGAAGAGCAAACAGGATTTTGAGACGTCAACAGCAGACACATCGATCACGGACACACCCAGCAGCACTGATGCATCCACCCCGGATCCACTTGCTGACACTCCTCTTCCTAGGAAGTCTGCCAAAAAGAAAAAGAGAGACAAAAAGATACAAGAAGAGGAGGTGACAGAGGATGGCGGAGATCAGGAGAATGAGGATGAGGCGTCTCAGTTAGCTCCACCAGACAAGAAAAAGAAGGCTAAGAAGAGGAAAAGGGAAAGAGACGAAGAAGAAGAGAAGGAAGAGGAAACTCACACTGTCACTGAAAACAAAATTAAAAAGAAGAAGAAGAAGAAGAAGAAGGCTAAAGATGTGGAAGAGGAGGAGTGTGAGGCAGGAGGAGCAGTAGAGGAGAAGGCTGAGAATCCTGCGAGTCTGACAGAGACAACGGAGGAGAAAAAGAAGAAGAAAAAGAGGAAAAAGGAAGGAGGTCAGGAGAACGAGGCAGTGCAATCTGAAGAAAAACCAGCAGGGGGCAGTAATGGCACAGAGGAGAAAATGGAAGCCACAGGTAGAGAGAGAGAGAGGAAAAGCCTTTCCTGAAAGTCCCCTTTAATAAGACATGAACTTGTATTTCATGTGGCCTTTACTCTTAATCATTAGTGGTGATAAATCTAGTGTGATTTTTAGATAACTTTAATTGTGCATTTTATTTTCGTTTTGGCCTGCTCCTGCAGAGGGAAAGACTTCTTTGGACTCCTCGGCCAAAAAGAAAAAGCGTCTCAGGAAGAAGCTCAGCCTGAAGAGGAGATTAAAACTTCATAAGAAGGAGATGATGGCGATGAGGTTGAAGAGCAACAAGTTACCTGCAGATCAGAACCACGTGAGGAGGAAGAAGTGAGTAGTTTCTGCTCTTCATATCTTTGTCATATTTCTTCATAAAACTACACGTGAAACAAAAGCGAAGCCAAACGATTGTAGAACTTGGTGCTGCTATCATTGTTTCAGTTTTGGTGCTGTAGAGGTTCATGCTAGCGTTAGTGCTTCTTAGTATGTGCAGAAGGTTCTTAAGATACCAAGATCACAGTAAAAGTTAAAGGATTACTTTCATTTTTCAGACAGAGACACATAGAAGAAGAAACAGAGGAAGTGCTTCACCCAAAGCCAAGCAAAAGACCCAAAGTTGAGCCCATTCAGGAGGACGAAACGCCAAAGAAGAAGAAAAAGATGAAAAAACATGCTGACCTAGAAGAAAATTCGTCAAAGGAAAACCAACCTCCCAAGGCAAAGAAGGAGAAGAAGAGGGAGCTGCAGGCTGAGGATCAGAGCGGTGTGGTAGATGACCAGAGTGCTGCGATTCTTGATGATGCCGATACGTCGGCGCCTTCAAACGGAGGGAAGAAGAAAAAGAAAAAGAAGGCAGTTAAATGCGAGGAAGCTGCAGAAAATTCAGCTGTAACTGTGAGCCAAGATGTGCCTGCTAAGAAAACAAGTAAGACTTTCTTCTTACTAAGTTAGTATTCATGTTGCGCTGACTTTAACTTTAACATTTAACATGCTAACTGAGGCCTGTAGAGTCTGAGCTGTAGCTCTTGCAGTTTCTCTGAGCATTGCACCGATGGAGCTTATAAGTAACTTGCTGGGATATGTTCACTCATGGGAACATTGTGGCATTACAGTAATACTTCTGAATGCTCCAGACCGACTGCTTTTGATTAGTTAATTAAGTCAATTTTATTAGCAACACCTAGCTGCTATTTAGCCTCTTAATTCCTATGCAGACAGTCAGGATGTGCATAGTTTTTCAGGACACTACGTCACAACAGTGTGCAGTTCTTTAGACTTTAACTATATCTCACTGCCTGTTTTTGGCTTTTGAGGTTCAGTGACCTGCACAGGCTGAGAAAAGGGCGTGTCAGGACAGACTCCATTAAACTGTAATAAAGCACTGTCATAAAGATGCTGTCTACATAAAATCCACAAAGCTTCCTATCAAAGTAAATGGGCTGGTGAGCTTTCCCACAGAGAAGAGCTCTTCAGCGCTTCCACCTAAAGTTCAAAGGTCAGCTTGTTAACAGTCACAGTGCAAGGCTACACAAACTCAACAACCTCACCACAGGTGAGATGGAGCGAAATCACCATGTCTTTAGTTTTTGATGCATTAATGTCTGAGAAGGACAACTTGCTACCCTCTGTAATCTTCCACTGTGGGGCCATCGCCTCACATTTTTGTTGCTTTGCATGAATCAGGGTTCAAAATAATCCTTATTAGTAACATATCGTGCATTAATGTCGCCCCTCGGTTCATACATCGTCATACACCGTCTAAAACAAAGACGTAGCTGCTGTAGTTTTCTCTCTCAGCTCAGAGCTGCACATTTGTGCTGTTGCAGCCACAGCTGAGAGTGCACTCCCTCTCACTGTAGTCTGTTACATGATATTGAATCATATTTATAACCTCTGAAGAGAAACTGGTGTATTCATATACAGAAGGGGAAGAGACAAGATTTTTAGTTCTGGTTTCTTTTTGTAGTCAGAGTTCTAGTGACCAATTGCATTTGAGGAGGTTTTTGTTGCAGGCAAAATTCCCATGTGGAGAGCCAAAAGCAAATATTTCCACCCGTAAAGAATGACCAGCACATTTTTTAAAAAAAAAAAAAAAAAGAAACTGTGGCCCAGATGTCTTTTGGCTTTCCCCAGTTTATCTTAAGTACAACTCTGCTTTCCTATTGCAAGAAAACTATTGCAAGATGATGCTTGCAATCATCCAGAGAGGGGAAAAATGACCATGCAGGGGTTCCACACACCACACTAGCACAAAGTGCAGCAGTTCCTTTAAATGACTTCATAATTGCTGATATTCACAGAGAAGAGCAGACTACAGGAGAAACTAGAGGCGGAGCCTGCTGCAGACACACACACTCCTCCAGCTGTTTCTGGGGTAAGAAACACTCCTGAAAACTCTCATCCTTCCTTTTAAAATATTCAGAGCTATAGTACGCTGCCGTTTACGTTTTCCCCCTCGTTAATGAGACTGACTGACAGTTTGAAGAGACAAGAAAAAGAAATCTTCGGTCTTTGCTTAAAGTTTTTTTTATAGATCTGTGAAGAAGTGTTGGCACTCATCTAGCTGCGAGGCATTTTAAAGTAAAACTTAAAGCTTCCTCTCCAAAAAATTTGCATGCAGAAGCAGTTAAGCAATATTATGATTTTTTTCTTATTCCAGAAAAAGAAAAAACCTTCCAAGAAGAAGACAAACTGATTTAAATTTGGGTGAGTAGCTGCTCCAGCTTTCCACTTAAACTTTATTGAAACTAATTTGTGAATTTAAAATGCTGCTTTCTTCAGAGGTTCAGCTTAACTCTTATACGGCCGTCTCCGAGTCGCTGTGTTTTCTATGTGAAATGAAGCGTTGCTCGTGCCTTCACAGGCTCTTCAGAGGCCGTGTTCATGGGTCATCTCACCTGTGATTTAAAAAAAAAAAAAAAAAAAACGTGCTTTTTTAAAATTTTTTCATTTCAGAACGCCACTGCAGCCTCAGGCAGCGCTGCTTTTTCAGAAAACATCAAACAAACAGAATCAGAAAGTTGTTTAGAACCACTGAAAACATTTAGTGATAGTAGCTAAAACTTAACGCATAAGTCTGGTTTCTCTCTACAGCAGACGCGGCATCATTGTCTGTTTACTGAGGATTAATTATGATGTTCCCTTTTCTTCCCAGGGCGTACTCAGGAGGATGACTGCAACTTGGCCCTGAAAGCCTAAAAATGTCAGCGTCTTTTCTCCCGATTATTCTGTCTGAGATTCATTTTTCCACGAGAAACAGATTTCTGAGAGGTGCTGAGAGTAACTTCGCACTACCCTTTGTTCCTAAACTGTGAATTTAGCACAATACACACCCTAAATCCCCCTTTATTTAGCAGATTCGGCTTTAAAGCTTTGTTGGAGGCAGACCTGCTCTGCCAGGAACAAAAAAAGCATAGTAATTAGTCAAATTATGACTTTATTATGCATTTCATTCAGCGCAGCCTTTTTAACTGGAAGCTTTTCCCATTAAAGTCTCATTAAAGAAATTATTTAAATGAGCTGCCGTTTGAAAGAATTCACGCAAGTGAAACATAAATTTCTATTTAAATCAAAGAATCAGATTATTAACAGAATTGCTATTAATTTTTTTTAATCACAGTTTATCTGTTTAATCATTTGGAGTAAAATGGCCCTCGAGTTAGTCAGCTTGCAGTTAGTTTAAAACTGAGAGAAGATGGGATCTGAGGATGTTTGGAGGCTGTGAAAGATGATTAATACGTTTCGACTGCAGCTCCGTCTTTAAGTTTCAAAGCTGCAGTCTGCATCTCCTCAGCACTGATAAAAACTTATGAAGGGGGAACTTTCACAGTCGTGTCTTCTTACAGTCAGAGGGGCTCACTAAACCTCCACATCTTTGAGTTTGAGTTAGAAATAAGCTAATAAGGTGGGTTGATTTTCTTTTTTGTCAGTTCTTTTCTTTTTATGTGAACTGATTGATAAACCAGCATTTGTGTTTGTTTGAGGTAGAATATGTAGTTTTGTTCTGATGTGCATATGATGCGAACTTTATCGGCCATCAGCTATGCAACTGATTAAATCCCGCTGCTGTTGTTTGAGGAATCTTTGTGCAACTTTAACTGCTTAAATTTGCTGTTTCTAACGATGAGCACGTTTCGAGGATGCCGGTCGTTAATAGCTTTAATTCTGCAGCGGCAGTCATTTTCTTTGTTTTCCTTCCCACACTGTTACACGTGCTGTGTTCATGCCACATTCACGGTGAAAGTCACACTGGGAAACTGATCTAACTTGGCATTAAATTATAAAGCAAATGGCATCACGTCAACACAGCAGTGTTTGTTTCTTAGGCGATTAAACCCAAATGTGATGCTGTTTATAAGGTTTGTGCTGTCAAAGCTCAGCAGGAATCATTTCACCTCTGCATCCATCATTGCTGATTTAAGTGCTTCTCACGTCTGTTTCACAGTCGATCGCTTTAACCAAACCCTAAAAACTTCACATTTTTGGAAGAAATGTTTTGGTTGTGGTTCAGTTATTTTGTTTCCAATTGCAATTTATTTTATTAAAACTAATAAAGCAGACACCAAATAAAGCACTCTGAAACTTTGGCTTTATTTGGTGTCTGAACTTGTGAGCGAAGCAGACTCAGCTTGGAGCCGATGCCGACATCGATTCTGAGAACTATGAGGAGAAATTAGGTTTTCCACACTCGGTGTCTGTGTTTACTCGCCGCTGGTGACGCCGTCTTTCTTTCTTTCTTACACAAACAGCCTTTTTCCCTCTGAAACAGAAATCCATCAAGTCAATAGGCGGGGCAGTTTGCGAACGTCACATGGTGACATTCGATAAACCAGAGTTCAAATCTAATTTGTCCTGAATTAGATTTGAGTGGGGTCAATTTCACAAAATCCTGTTGTGATTTATGGATTATTCCTTGGAAAATTTTCTCATAATTTCCTAAACATTTGTTGCTGTTTAAAAGAAAAATAACAGGTATGCTTTTTTTTTTTTTAAAGATCTTTATTCCCTATGAGATAAAAACAAATGAATTTGGTACTGTAGCAGAATATGGTGCAAATCTATGAGTTCAAAAGATTAAGAAGTGGCTCTACAATGTGCGCTCTGGACTGCTGATCAAAGTAAATACTCGCAATATCAGCTGTAAAGTCTAAGGAAATTATGAGCAACTCAGTGTCTCATGAGTGTCGACAGTTGTCAGATTATCAGTTTACATTTCTGTTCGTGTTTTGTCCTGTAGCTTCTGTCAATAAAATGTTTTCTCCCTTAAAATGACTTTTTTTGTTCTTTTTGTTTGTTTTTCAATATCAGCAGCTGGTTCAGCGTGTAACACTGATCGTTGAACTGAATATAGTCAGAAACATGACTTTACGCGGAGGCATGCCCTTTAACTGCATTAATAAAACATACATGTACATGAGGAACATTCGCGTGATGTGTGTGCTGGCTGCATGCAGCTGAAACTCATTTTAGGTCCACTCATATTACATTTATTCATTTTAAAACCACTTCTTGAATTCGTGGTCATGACGATGCTCTAGCCTATCCCAGCTCACAGAAATGAAAGGTTCATATTTCTGCCCCATTAAATACAGTCAAATCGACCTGAGCAGTAAGATTATTTGCACTGTTTAACCAGTATTATTTATTTATAACAAGTATAGCAAAATTGTTTCTCACTTGCTGTCTTTTTCTAATATTTGTTAAATGTCTTCATGTTTTGCTTGTTCAAGCCTGAAGAATCCTGCATAAGATTTTTCCTCAAAAAGATTTTTACTTTTTAGGGAAAAAAGTTGATTTAAACAGAAATTCAAATATTCTTAGTGCAAATATCCTTTTCATCTGGGATGTGGGGCACAAACAGGGAACAGTGTCCACAGCAATAAAGAAAGCTTCCCTTTTTATTGAGCACCTCTGCTGCTGATCAAAGTAAATACTTGCAAGTATTCATGAACCACATTTATTCATCTCTTAAACGAGACTCATTGACCCAAACAAATATGGCAGCAAGGAAAGCAATAGCTCCCCACCCTGAGTTTTATTCAGAACAAATAAAGATGCTTAAGTTGGAAGAAATTCTAAAAGTTTGAACCATTTAGGTTGTTTATTTGCAGTCTAAATGGATACAATGGTTTTACGGTCGAAAGAGCGAGAATCTGGGAGCGCAGAGAATGATGAGGACACCAGTTCTCACTAAATCATTTTGAGCGACAGATGTGTTTTAAAAGAGTTAACAAAGCAAAATCTCTAAAATGAATGAAAGTACCTTCAGTCTGCTTGACTCCCGAGTGGATTTCCTGCTTCTCTCCCGTGTAATATGTACTCCCAGAGCCATTTTCCTGCTGGGTGCACTGGTGCGGTTTCTCCTGTGAACAAACGAGGCATCGATCAATAAATGGCAAACAATCACCAACTCTGTAAACACATTGTGTCTTGAAGGTTTTGTGTTTTCCAATAAATTTGAACCAAAAGTTTCATCACGACTTTCTCAACAGCTTTTCACATACTTTTGTCTTTCTGTCTTCTCCCTGCATGAGACACCCACACAGACACAGAGAGCGACACCATTACTCAGTGACAGTGTCTGGATTTGATATAGGAATGCTAACAGCAGACAGGATGTTCTTGAGTCTGATTATACATAATTACAGAGCTGATGCAGCAGCTGTGCATGGCCGGCATCTTTAAAGTGGCCGCAATGACATCTGTGGCATAGTATATTGTTTTTACACAACCATATTCGCCATCTGGAGGAGGACATTTTCTTTAAGGTATGAGTGGTGAACTCTGCTGCTTCTTCTCTCTGAACTCGTACTTTATTTATTGTTATTTATATTTAAAAAAAGAGGAGCTTTAACAATAAATTTAGTTCAATTATTAGTTTTTTTTTATATGTTTCAATTGTAGTAAAATACTTTTTTGTGAGTATGCTACAGAACCATGAGCCACTTTAGGGCCACATTTTGATTTCAGGCATGAAGCAAGCAGCAGTTTCCTGTCACACACTATAAAAGATGGATGTAGCTTCCAGGTCTCAGAAGTGGGGCCTGGGTAACCCCAGTCTGGGGGAGCTAACTTGGTCCACATTTTAATTTTCTTCATAGAAGTCTTTTGGTTCGCTCTTGGGAGACCCCAAAAATTATCCCTGACAACATAGCTCCTGGGATAACTAGGACACACACCAGCACGATAATCTGGCAATTCATGGAGTGGTCTCCTTGGTTTTAGGTGTTTCAGGCAGGAGGCCCCGGGGCAGTAGGACACACTGGAGAGATGACCTCTCTTGGCTGGTTTGGGAAAGCCTCAGGAAAAGATGTCGAGTGGTGTCCGGGGAGAGGGAAGTGTGGACTGCTTGGGCTGTTTAAATAATTATTTAAATATTTATAATTATTTTAGCTGATTAGTTCCATTCCTGTTCATTGAGAAATAGCTTGAGAGTCGCCACTGCTGCTCTCCCGGTTGGACTGCAGCCAATTTTCTGTGCAACAGGATTAGGAAGTAGAATTCATCAGCCTCTCGCTCACTTCCAACAATGCAACACAAAAAAAAACCATAAAGGAAAACCTGTAGATATTTTCTGATGCTATATTTTACATTTCCACTGCTGCACTAAAACGCAAGAGATGTTTTTCCTTTCTATTCAAGGTCACAAGAAAGTCTGACAGATGGATTGGAAAGTACAAAGATTTTGATCATTTGCACAGCCACTCATCCTGCCCAACTTTTCACAAGCTGCACATCAGCAGGACTTTACCACGCTTCAGTAACTGCTTGAGAAATCCTCCAGCAAATAACTCCCACCCCCCCTTTTTTCCTAATCGTTTCTTTCCTTCAAGGCAGCTGTTGCATCATTTGAAAAAACAAACCTAATGAAGTGCTGAGTCACAGGCAGATGAACTTATTTAGGGAAATATCCAACAGGAAGTAACGGTAACTTTAAATCTATCAAACGCCTCAAAAAGTTTCTACATTTTCAAAGTGACAAACTAGAAAAATAAACTAGAAAAATAAAGGATATAGTTAGCGTTGTCCAACGATAGTTTGGCTGTTACACCCATCTATTAATGACTGACTTTCAGAGGCATCCTGCTCATTCAGCTTAAAGGTGAATGAGCATTTTATTTATTTATTTATTTTTTCAGGTCAGAGGATTTAGAGCAGGGGTGTTGAACTCCAGGCCTCGAGGGCCGGTGTCCTGCAGGTTTTAGATATCACCCTGTTTCAACACACCTGAATCAAATTATTAGTTCATTACCAGGCTTTTGGAGAACTTCAAGACATGTTGAGGAGGTAATTTAGCCATTTAAATCAGCTGTGTTGGATCAAAGACACATCTGTGTCCAACACATCTGTGTCCTTGATTCAGCTGTGCAGGACACCGGCCCTCGAGGCCTGGAGTTCGACACCTGTGGTCTATAGCCAATCAGGACACAGAACACAATGCACTGTGTAAAAAAAAAAAAGTGCAAAATTGCATTAAAAGAAATCTGCGAAACAGTGAGGCTGCGAAAGGTGAACTGCGGTATACAGTGGTCCCGCGGTATACCGAGGGATATACCGCAGGATATGTTCTGTTCAGTAAATGGAGTGAGTTCATTGTCAAAGTTTATATAGTCAGGTGTTCCAATCACTTCCATGGTGACAGGACCTTGGCATGCAGACTGCTTCTGCAAAGTATTCTACCTTTATAAAGAGTTCGGTAATTTTTCAGCGATGCCTGGTAAACCATCCTACCGGTAATTTTTCAGCGATGCCTGGTAAACCATCCTACCGGTAATTCTGGTAAACCATCCTACCGGTAATTTTTCAGCGATGCCTGGTAAACCATCCTACCGTTAATTCTCGTAAACAATCCTGCCGGTAATTTTTCAGCGATGCCTGGTAAACCATCCTACCGGTAATTCTGGTAAACCATCCTACCTGTAATTTTGCAGCGATGTCTGGTAAACCATCCTACCGTTAATTCTGGTAAACCATCCTACCTGTAGGATAATTTTTCAGCGATGCCTGGTAAACCATCCTACCGTTAATTCTGGTAAACCATCCTACCGGTAATTCTGGTAAACCATCCTACCGGTAGGATAATTTTACAGCGATGCCTGGTAAACCATCCTACCGTTAATTCTCGTAAACAATCCTACCTGTAATTTTTCAGCGATGCCTGGTAAACCATCCTACCTGTAATTTTTCAGCGATGTCTGGTAAACCATCCTACCGTTAATTCTGGTAAACCATCCTACCGGTAATTTTTCAGCGATGCCTGGTAAACCATCCTACCGTTAATTCTAAGTAAACAATCCTACCTGTAGGGATAATTTTTTTCAGCGATGCCTGGTAAACCATCCTACCGTTAATTCTGGTAAACCATCCTACCGGTAATTCTGGTAAACCATCCTACCGGTAGGATAATTTTCAGCGATGCCTGGTAAACCATCCTACCGTTAATTCTCGTAAAACAATCCTACCTGTAATTTTTTTCAGCGATGCCTGGTAAACCATCCTACCTGTAATTTTTCAGCGATGTCTGGTAAACCATCCTACCGTTAATTCTGGTAAACCATCCTACCGGTAATTTTTCAGCGATGCCTGGTAAACCATCCTACCGTTAATTCTGAGTAAACAATCCTACCGGTAATTTTTCTGCAGCGATGCCTGGTAAACCATCCTACCAGTAATTTTTCAGCGATGTCTGGTAAACCATCCTACCGTTAATTCTGGTAAACCATCCTACCTGTAATTTTTCAGCAATGTCTGGTAAACCATCCTACCGTTAATTCTGGTAAACCATCCTACCTGTAATTTTTCAGCAATGTCTGGTAAACCATCCTACCGTTAATTCTGGTAAACCATCCTACCGGTAATTTTTCAGCGATGCCTGGTAAACCATCCCACCGTTAATTCTAGATGTAAACAATCCTACCGGTAATTTTTCAGCGATGCCTGGTAAACCATCCTACCAGTAATTTTTTTGGCGATGTCTGGTAAACCATCCTACCGTTAATTCTGGTAAACCATCCTACCTGTAATTTTTCAGCAATGTCTGGTAAACCATCCTACCGTTAATTCTGGTAAACCATCCTACCTGTAATTTTTCAGCAATGTCTGGTAAACCATCCTACCGTTAATTCTGGTAAACCATCCTACCGGTAATTTTTCAGCGATGCCTGGTAAACCATCCTACCGTTAATTCTCGTAAACAATCCTACCGGTAATTTTTCAGCGATGCCTGGTAAACCATCCTACCAGTAATTTTTCAGCGATGTCTGGTAAACCATCCTACCGTTAATTCTGGTAAACCATCCTACCTGTAATTTTTTCAGCAATGTCTGGTAAACCATCCTACCGCCTCTCGCTAATTCTGGTAAACCATCCTACCGGTAATTCTGGTAAACCATCCTACCGGTAATTTTTCAGCGATGCCTGGTAAACCATCCTACCAGTAATTTTTCAGCGATGTCTGGTAAACCATCCTACCGTTAATTCTGGTAAACCATCCTACCTGTAATTTTTCAGCAATGTCTGGTAAACCATCCTACCGTTAATTCTGGTAAACCATCCTACCGGTAATTCTGGTAAACCATCCTACCTGTAATTTTTCAGCGATGCCTGGTAAACCATCCTACCGGTAATTCTGGTAAACAATCCTACCGGTAATTTTTCAGCGATGCCTGGTAAACCATCCTACCGGTAACTCTGGTAAACCATCCTACCGTTAATTCTGGTAAACCATCCTACCGGTAATTTTTCAGCGATGCCTACTAAACCATCCTACCGGTAACTCTGGTAAACCATCCTACCGGTAACTCTGGTAAACCATCCTACCGGTAATTCTGGTAAACCATCCTACCGGTAGGATAATTTTTCAGCGATGCCTGGTAAACCATCCTACCGGTAACTCTGGTAAACCATCCTACCGGTAGGATAATTTTTCAGCGATGCCTGGTAAACCATCCTACCAGACATCGCTGAAAAATTACCGGTAGGATGGTTTACCAGGCATCGCTGAAAAATTATCCTACCGGTAGGATGGTTTACCAGAGTTACCGTAGGATGGTTTACCAGACATCGCTGAAAAATTACCGGTAAGATGGTTTACCAGAATTACTGGTAGGATGGTTTACCAGACATCGCTGAAAAAATACCGGTAGGATGGTTTACCAGGCATCGCTGAAAAATTATCCTACCGGTAGGATGGTTTACCAGAATTACCGGTAGGATGGTTTACCAGACATCGCTGAAAAATTTGTTAAACCATCCTTCCATGGTTTGCCAAAGTAGGATGGTTAGTGAGAACACTGGTTCTCGATTTCCTGGGCACCTTATTTCCACTGAGGGTGCTGTTCCGTTGCCAGACAAGGTCTGGGCTGTTTCAGATTTTCCGTGTCCGACATCTGTTAAGGCACTGCAGGAATTTTGGGGGATGGTGAATTTTAACAACCGCTTTCTCCCCAGAGCGGCGCAGCTGCTGCAGCCGCTGTACAGCGTGTTGAAGAGAAAATAAGGTTAATGACTCTGTTGACTGGCTCCCGGAACGCATCCGGGCACTTTCCGATGCTAAGTATGCATTAATTAATGCTGCCCTACTGGCCCACCCATCCCCATTGGCGCAGATTCCATTGACCACCGATGCGTCGGACATAGCAGTAGGTAGGTGCAGTGCTAGAACAGCCAATCTCAGGTGGCTGGCAACCGCTTGCCTTTTTAGCCGCACGCTACGGGACAACAAGCGCAAATACAGCTCTTTCGACAGGGAGCTACTGGCTCTCCACCTGGCGACACGTCATTTTGGTTTTTTTCTCGAGGGTTGTGACTTTACCGCACACGTGGACCACAAACCCTTGATGTTTGCGATGTCCAAAGTTTCGACACCTGGGATTTAGAGTTTTTTAAGTTTAATCAGTGAGAGTGTGTGGTTGGGTGCCTCTTTCTGTTACCCCGGTGATGGAGTGGTGACCTGTTTGGGGTGTACCCGCCTCTAACTCTGTGTGTGGGGGGTAAGATTAAGCACACCCATGAATGGAGGGAGTTTTAATTAACTTGATACAATTACCGATACAATACGGAATACTTTAAATGCATGTCACAAACATTTGTGCTTAATGTTCTCCTCCTCATACTTTGCGCGTTGACATTCAATCAACAGTACTTTTTTTTCTAAGCCAAAACCCTCTTTTCGCAGACTTAGTGCCAGATTTACTAATGCACCAAGTCTGTGAAAAGAGCTTTGCTTACTTCACAATAAGGTGCAAACCAGTCACCAACAAGAAAGTCAGATTAGACCTTGGCAGAAAACAGATCTACAGAGTTCTAAAGAGAAAAATATGGAGGAGGAGAGACATGATGATGGCAACATTCTGGCAACATATAATTATTGTTTATTGATGATGCTGTACTGTATACAGAAGCTGCAAAACTGCACTTCGGTACTTCAAAGCACAAATGGGCCCAAAGCATACTGCAAAACCAACCTAATAGTTTCTTAAAGCAAAGAAATGGCACAATCGCAGCCACCTGACCTGACCTGACCTGACTCTGGTAGAGCATGCTTTTCAGTGTCCGAAGACAAAACCGATTGCAGAAAGACCCACAAACAAGCAGCAACTGAAGGTGCTGCAGTAAAGGCCAAGCTGAGCATCTCAAGGGAGCAAAGAAAGCATTTGGTGTTATCCATGGGTTCTAGATATCCATGGGTTCAGTTATTATGGTAGTTTCTCCAGTCAATTTTGTGATTCATTTCCCGTTGATTTGTTTTTGTCAAAACCCTGAAAATCTGCATTTTACTTGCATATTGATCATTTGATTTAAAATCCACAGGTAAACACAGGTAAAATATACTGTTTAGTCTCTAAAACTGTAATGAAAATCCATCCAGAACTTTTCAAGCAATCCTGACAAATCATTTGACAAACAAAATCAAATAAAGTGTCATTTTTCCTTTTGCAGGCATTTTTATACCATATTCTGCTGTAATTTAATTTGACACCTATACTGTCAATCTCATCATGTTTGAAAAAAATAACCCACAAAAACAAAACTTATTCCTTTGTTTAACTAATTACAAAGCCTCAAATTAAACTTGCCCCTCAGTTTTGCGGCATCTTTCTGTGTGAATTGTAATAGCCTCTCTTTGTAGTTTTGAAGTGACTGAATAATCTTTTCCACACAATTGAGTTCTTGGATCTCTCTGACATTCCTAAAACAATGAAACATACTCCTCTTTATGTTGTCACTCTCATTGTGATTGATCGGATATGCGATTAGTTTTCAGTCATTTGAAAACATTAAAACATTTTGCAGAAGTGCATACAGCCGCCTCTACATAGCATTTAAAATGCAACTCTTCGTAATCTAACATTCATTTTTCTCACTGAGACGAATGAGAAATTATCTGCGTGAATGATTTTTGGTGCGGGAAACCAATTATGTGTAATTACAGGACAAATCTGTGATGAGATTGGGAGGTGGGAGAGGGAGAAGCAGAGAAAAATAACCTGCTGTATGAGAGCCAGGAGAGCTTTACCGTGGAGCACACACTCAGCTAAAAACAGCACTAAAGGACAAATACATTAAACAAATGAAAAAATAACTTTTTTAAAGTACTACAGCCTGAGGTGAAGTTGGTTTTTAGAGAGCAGGAGATTCCTACTGTAATGTCCAGGTAATGAAAATGTGCTCTCATAATGAACCTTTTACCCGAAGCAAACTACAACACAATGAAATTATAAATATGTAGTGTGGGTTGTTTTTGTGCAAATTAGTCCTACAGCAGTTTTCTGCAGTTATTGTAGATATATATAATGCACCCCTCTGCTGATGGGCTTTGTTGGAAGAAAACACATAAGTTTGAATGCTGAATGCTGAATTAAGACTTAAACAGAGACGAGTAAAGCAGCATCTGACAGCACAATGGGCTGATCATAGCCATACAAGAGTGAAACTCTGCCAGTGAATCCCAACAAGAGGTTACTATAACCACAATATTTCATTAAAGACATTTGAGTTTTGCTTTGATTAAGACATTAAAACTCCACATCACATCAGTGGATTTTAAATCCACCAATCAAGATGTGATTGAAATGCAGATTTTTTTTAGCTTTAATTCAAGGGGTTTAACAAAAGTGTCTATTAATTGTTTTGGAATTACTGCTATTTTTATGCACAGTCCTTCATTTTCAGTAGTAATTGGCAAGTAGTTTCTTGGCCATGTAAGGCCTGCTCCCTCATTAATCCATGACAAAACTATCCGATAAACAATCTGGATTTGATTTAAAGAGTTGGATTTGTACTTGGGAGCTGATTCACTGTAATTCTCAATATGAGGGTTAATAAGATACACATGACTGGGAAAAACAGCCTCACAACATCCAGCCTCACAACATCCAGCCTCACAACATCCAGCCTAGTTGAGATTCTAAGAATGAAGGTGTATCATTGTCAAGATCAAAGAGTTTACAACAAGGTGCAAATCACCTGTTACACTCAGGAAGAAGAAAGACCTCTAAAAGAGTCGACACAGTTCTGAAAGTGGCATGGTTGTTGGTGCCATACAGGCTGGTCTACCAGCTGACCTACTGGGATTTTCCTCTACAATCATCTATAGGGTCTTTTAAACACCACAGCCTACCAACGTATCATCACTGACCATGACTGATCCTTTTATAACCACAGTGTATTCATCTTTTGATCACAAAGCTCAAATAATCACAACAGTCCAATAGACCAGCTTGTGGTCTGGGAAGTGCTAGAACAGGAAACTTGCAGCAACTTTGTGATGTTATCAACCAAAATATTATAATAATATTTCAACATCTTGGTGAATCTTTGTCACAAAGAATTAAAACACTTCTGTAGGCAAAAAGTGGTCCAACCCAGTACTTTCTTTCACCCCAACCGGTCACAGCAGATGGCCGCCCCTCCCTGAGCCTAGTTCTGCTGGAGGTTTCTTCCTGTTAAAGGGAGTTTTTCCTTCCCACTGTTGCCAAAGTACTTGCTCACAGTGCATACTTGCCAACCTTGAGACCTCAGAATAAGGGAGACAGTGTTTATTTATTTAAAATTATTTACTTAAAGTAAGTTAAATGTCACTGTCATTACTGTGGCCTCAGTGGGCCGGGTTCTCTGAAAAACTGTGACGGTCTAGCCTTCAGAATTACGTCACGAGCTCTCACGGTAGAGTGAAGCTCTGCCGTCTGCTCCTTGCTATCTAAATATAATCGGATGCTGGCGTAAATTCTCGACCATCTCACACTTCTGTTTAATCAGTTTTCTGTTTGACGTTTATTCAACTGTGTGAAAATCCCGGAGGAACCCTCCCGCGGGATTAATAAAGTTTTGTTTAATCTAATAACTTTAATCTCAGCCAAACCGATTTACTCAGGAACAAATAAAACACTGAAAAAAAGCCAAACAATAACATTTATAGGCTATCTAAGTGACTTATACGTGAAAACGATGTGCAATGGGTGTATTTTTAGTTCGCTGTTCTTGCCGGCTCAGATATTGAAGTTCTGTACAGAGCTACATTCTCACTTACATTATAAAATCCGGTCCTTTATCCCCATTATGCTAAAGAACTATTGTTTATTTTGCCATTTCTGACCCAGAAAGAGTAATAAGAGTAATATAAATAAAACTAAGTAGCTGCCGCCATTGTTGGAAACTGATGAATTCATCCATGAAGGATACATTTGACATATGTTTCACATATTATAGCCCAACAAGTTACTTATAGAAGTTTAAATACGAGCAATCAGTTTTTGGCAAATACCGAATCCGTTTTGGCAGACAATCAGATTTTTGGCACAACACCGAGATATTGAAGTTTATACAATTTTGAGCTTTTATTTTAAAAGTTTATTGTTGTCCGGGTTGGAAATCAAGAAAATTCGGGAGAATGGTGGCTCTGGGAGATTTTTTTTTTTGTTGTTGGGTCTGGGTTGGAAATGAAATTTGGAGATTCTCCTGGAAAAATCTCCCGGGAGGGTTGGCATGTATGTCATAGTGGATCATATGATTGTTGGGTTTTTCTCTGTATGTATTATTGTAGGCTCTACCTTACAATATAAAGCGCCTTTGAGGGAGGGACTGCTGTTGTGATTTGAAGCTGTATAAATAAAATTTAATTGAATAGAAATGTATACCTAATAAAGTGGCTGGTGAGTGTATGTTCTGGCGGAGGTACCAGAACATACATACATACTCATCAAGGTATAAGATTGATTTCACTGTCTGGATAAACTGAGATGCAGTAGGTGTAGACGAGATGTTACCTTGTGTCTCAGGAGCAACATATTCAAGGCAGTGATGAAAGACTGATGAAATTTATAGTGACATAAACTGACTGCACATGCTTTTTCATTTATTTTATTTTATGTTTTTCTTTAAAGTCATAGGTTCAGCTGATGCGTTTGAGCCAGACTGCAGCGCTACATGTCAGCTGCTAATCTCAAGACGTGCTGAGAGTGTTTGGTGCTGATAACGATATTGATTTAGCAAACTCCTCAGGCTTCCAATACCATCTATTAAGCATCTGATTAAAGTGAGTACTGAACAATAATTGTTGTGTCTTATTCAGTGTGGCACAATTGACGGAGCATCAGAGACAAATTCTTGCTGTCAGTCAGCTGGTAGAGGAAGGTAAAGGCAGGAAATGTTTGAATACTGCAGCAGTTAGCTTAAATTAGCATTTTTTAATTCTCAAACGCGTGTAAGCACTGTTAATTTTCCTTATTTCAGGCAGATTTCTCTTTAATTAAAAAAAATGTAGCGACAATTTAATTAAGCTTTAATTAAGTGTTTGATAAATTTGGATCAGAAGTCATAGGGGCTGATCCCATCACTGCCACCACCCCCCCTTATAAAATGTTTCTTGGTTTTCCAGCAAACATAGCTCTTAATTGAAGAAACCAGTATGTCAAGACAAAGGAGCTGTTATTTCTGCTCATCTCATGATGTCTGTACTTAAAATTCACTAGTAAACTCAGGAGGTCAAGCATGTGCTGAAACAACCGCAAGTACCTTCATTTTTATAGTAATTGATGCATCTGCTCACATCGAATACAGATGCTTTCAGATGTTCACCTTCAACGACAACAACTTCTTCCGTTCCTCTGCAAACAAATCTGTGTTTGGCGGAGTGAAGCAAATAAAGTTAGAGCGGTAATAACAAGCAGTAATTAAAGCTCATTTCACGCTGCCGCAGTTTGTGATTCTGCACACATCGAGCTGTTTGTCAAAATTAGTTAGGATCCTCAGAAGCACATCGTCCCTGTCAGCAAGTCCCATAACCTTTCCAGACACTGATCAGCTGATACTCAGGTTTTCACTCACTTACATCGTCAATATGAAATAATAGGATAAAAATCAGCTAACCAATCAGGCACGGCCTTATGACCCCTGACAAGCGAAATGAAAAACACTGATTATTGTGGGAATAACTGAACATTTTGTCCTCAAAGCTGATGTGTTAGAAGTAAGAAAAAGGATTTAAGCAAGTTTCACAAAGGGCAGATTGGATTGGCTGTGACTGGACTATAGCATCTCCAAAACTGTGCCTGGTCTGCAGTGGAATCCATGCCATCCATGTGGATGTTGCTTTGACGTGCCACCTATGGGGAGAAAGACTGTTTGCAGAGCATGTGTGGTTCAAAAAATGGTATCCAACAGGCTGTGCTACTGTAGCTCAAAATATACCCTGCCAAAAGAAAAAAAATAGGTCAGGATGGAAAGATGTCAGAATAGTCAGTTTGTTGTGACTTGACCTGCAAAACCACAGATCTCAGTCTACTTGAACCCTGTGCAATGACAATGACAGGGAACATGAGCATCAGGACTGGACAGTGGAGCAATGGAAGAAGGCGGCCTGGTTTGATGAATCATGTTTTCATGCACTCCATTGGCATGCATGTGCATGATCAGTTTGCCTGGCAGAACCTGGCACCAACATGCATGGTTAGGAAGAAAGCAATGCTATGCCACAGTGTGAGGTTTTCAGGCAAAACCTGCTGGAAAAATTTTCTATCAAAGTAATTCCCATCCATGTGGATGTTACTTTGAGATGTACCACCTACCTAAACACTGCTGCAGAGCATGTACACCTTTTCATAAAAATGGTATTCCCTAATGGCTGTAGCCTCTTTCAGCAGAATAATATACCCTGCCACAAAGAAAAAAAAATAGTTCAGGAATGGTTTTAGGAGCACAACAACAAGTTTGAGGTTTTGACTTGACCTCCAAAACCACCAGATCTCAGTCTAATTGAACAACTGTGGCATGTGCGGGACAAACAAGTCTGATCCACGGAGGCCCCACTTTACAGTTTAGAGGACTTCAAGGATCTGTTGCTAACATCTTGGTTCCAGATACCACAGCACACCTTCAGGGCTCCATTGGAGACCATGCTTCGATGACTCAGTGTTGTTTTGGCAGCAAAAGGGAACCAACACAATGTTAGGTATGTGGTCATAATGCTATGCCTGACCGGTGTAAGTGTGTATGCTCATCAAAATCACATTCTTAGAAAATTTTCTATCAAAGTAATTCCTTCATGCCTTAAAAGTGGCTTAAATGTTACCACCATGCTAGAAGATATCTAGCTTCAGGTTCTAAAAAGTGAAGCCACAGTGTAAGTGCCTTAAACCTGTACTACTTTTTTCTTTCATCACAGATGTCAGGGCCAGATGTTCTCTTGACCGACTGACTGTAAAAACAGCTTTTCGGTACAGACCATTGACTGTAGAAAAGCTCCCTGGATGATCTTCAGACTCCGCCTCCCGATTGTGCAAAAATGAACCCAAAATATCCCGCTGTGATGGAGGCTGCCATCTTGCAAATTTGGAGCCAGAGTCTGCGCAGTAGTGACTTGAGGTGATTGGGACGACTGTGTAACTTTACAGTATTATATTCAGTCCTGTAGAAAGTTATATATTTAACAGATATGCTGGACATGACCTGGTATGACGCCCCCTCTGACTCACTTTACGTAGCCACACTGCTCGCAAAAAACTTTTGCTGAATTACCACGATTGACAACTTTTTAATTAACATAAAGTGACAACCATGTCACTGTTATAAAAACATGGAAAATCTAAAAACATCATGCAGAACGTTTCAGTAGTGTGCAGGTGTGATTTGTTCTTTTCATTTAATAATAGAGTCCATATTTTATCAACAGCTACATTCACCCTGGAGAGAAACTAGTGAGGGAGACCATCAGGACCAAGCTGGGTTTCCTGGGTCCAGAGGTTTGGAGAAACTTCTTCCTTTTCTTTGGATGATCTGTCACAGATGTCCTGTTGACCGACTGAGGGAGACTTCATTTAAGAAACACCAGGAAGACTGAAGCTCATCGCATTGATCAAGCAGGACTCATGATCTTCACCAGCAGCTCCCTCACAGGGAATCTTCAGCACTCCTCCTCATATCTGTTGTTTGCCCCGATCCAGGAGATGGATAAACCCAGCATTTCATGAACACTGTGATGGAGACCTTTGGTTTCCACAGAAACCTAAGAATCTATAAATACTCATATACCATCCCCACCAGAGGCTCGAGACTTTTACATAAAGATATTATATTCAGTCCTGTAGAAAGTTATATATTTAAAAACTTATGATCCTCTCTGGTTACTCTGGTATGAATAACTCTGAATCACTTTATGGTAGATAACACACTATCTGCAAAAATTCACTGAAAAGAATTCCAGATGACAAGTTTGTAGTTCAACATACAAGTGATTTCGACCTTTGACCTCCATCAGGTTTTATTTAATTGTGTCAGAGAAAATCTCATATGCCGTTTCATGCAGCTGAGTACATCAAGTGTTTAAAACGGAAGCTGTGCAGGTCTGAGATCAGCAGCTTTGTGAAACATCAAACTGAGGTCCTGTTAGTGCTGATATATAGTGACACAGTTACATGAGTGATTAAACCTTTTGTTTTTTTTTTAAAGGGCTTTAACTTTATCAATAAAGCTGCAGCTGTGTGGTTAATTCACTACAGCACATGTTTAGGCACTTTAACCTTTGTACTGTTTTCATCAGTTCATTTTGGTGCAGTTAACATGTGAACATGTTGGATGATCTGTCTGCTGTCACTGGGTGGTGCTGAGGTCTGAATCTGAGGGCAGAGAGAACAGAACCATCAAACTCAGATATAAATTTTATCCTCAAAATTGAAATAAAGCTGATTCTTCTGTCCTCACACATTCAGGATCTGAAGTTCTTCTCTTTACATTTTTGAGTATTACAGTACACTACAGTGTTACTTTAATCCATAGTTCCTGATTAATGAGGAGTTGCTGAAGTACAAGCTTTTAAAAAGATTTACTGTCTTTACAGATGTGGCAAGAGACTGAAAACATGCTGTTGTTTGCACATATTTAATATTCAGCTCTGCACAGGAGCCAGCAGGGTGCAGCCTGTTGTTTTTAAAGTATAATACTTGTAATAAAAGTGCAGTAATTAGTGACTGATTAGCCCGGAACGTTTTTCTTGATTTCTTTAGTAAGTTCATTCACCTGCACAGATTAGCTGAACGAATCCCGATAGCCGAGTGCTCATCTTAGCTAGCTAGGTCTCAGGACCTAGCTAAGGACAGTAGTTACGGATTAGCTTACAAACACGATTAACTTACCGAATAAGTGCAGCAGGGCCTCGGGTCCTTCTGTCAGGTAGTCCAGTTTACTGAAGATCACCTCAGGCTGTCAGGTTAAAACACTCGGTCGTGTTTTCGTAGCGTAAACGCTACCCCTCCTCTCAGAGCCTACGCTCTATCTGCTATTCCCGAACAGACATACGCAAGTTTCTCCGTGACTGCAGCTGCCAGTCAAAGCTGTTATGATGACGTTTCACCCCGATTTAACATCACCGCGGTAGGAATTAGAATCAAACTTATGGGGAAGGAGACCCCTTGGACATCAATCAGCATGATGAGAACTATTGATAACAAAAGAAAGAATCTTTGGAAAAAAATTATCTAAGGAGAATAAATTTATTTTAGTCTGACCCCAGTCCCATCCACTAACATGGAGGAGGCGGGGTTTATGACCTATACTGCAGCCAGACACCAGGGGGCGATAGAGACGTTTTGGCTTCATTTTTGGGGAGCTGTGGCGTCGTCCATGTTTTCTACAGTCAATGGTACAGACATCTTTGAGAAAAAACAGTTTTTGTTTGCTGTGCATTAAGATCTCTGTAAACACTTTCCTGATGAGTTTGAGCTCATTCAACAGTTTCACATCGTGCTGAATAAAATGTTCAGTTTGTAAATTGTGCTCATTGTTAACTTCAGAAAGAAGGATTATCCAGGATTTGCTAATTGGCTTACAATCACAAGTCTCTACCCAGTGATCGTGTGATGTCCACATCCACTCATTGTTCACCGCAATGCGTTTTAAAACACCAAGCAGGCAACAGCAACCAGGGGGTGACATCACAGAGTCTACACCGATCTTCTACACTGTATGTGACTGTAATTCTATAAAACTGGTCTCAACACGAGCAGGCTTATGAATATGTAAATTGCTATTCAAAACCTCCCTCTGCTGCTTTTCTTGTTCACATTCTCATTCTGCTAATACTTTTGCCACTCACAAATTTTCTTGTTACATAGAGGGAAACGCAGAAACAGTCCACATGTGGAAATGCGCATTAATCAAGTCAAGGAAATTCCAGAAAATGTATTCCATTCATTTGGATACAGAGGAAGTTGTTCAGTGGGGGAAACATTTCATAACTCATCCACTGACTTCTTCAGTCTGACTGCAGGTTTCCACAAGCTGTTAAGTGCCAAGAGCATCGCTGTGGATTACACACTGGAGGAAACCAAACCACTGGCTAAGCAGAGGGCACAATATAGAAGAGCTCTCTCATCAGGCCAGGACTCTGCCACGTAAAGATGGTGGCCTCTCCTTCAGTGATAAAGATATGAACATCCAGGATGAGCAGAAAAAAGAAATGACAATTGATAAACTGAGGCAGGGGCCAAAAGTTTTAATGCTGGAGAAAGGAAAAGGCGCTAAGGTTTGGGAAACCTGCAGTCAGCTAAGACTGAAGAAGACTGGATTGAATGATGAAACATTTCTCCCATATCAATTAATTGGTCAATCGGTCAACCAGTCAGTTAATCCATCCATCGTGGTGGGTGGAGCTGCCATAGGGCAACACAGGTTACACCCTGGACAGGTCTGTCACAGTGCTAACACAGAGAGGCAGCCAACCACACTCACATCCACGCCTATAGCCAATCACCATTTAACCCAGTCCCACTAACTGCACGTCTCTGGACTGTGGGAAGAAGCCGAAGTACCCGGAGAGAAGCCACACAGACACAGGGAGGACATGCAAACTCCACATAGAAAGACCTCAGCCAGAGAGTTGATTCAAACCCAGGACCTTCTTACTGTGAGGCAACACTGCAAACCTGCATTAAGATGAACACAATCAAGTTTCTGGCACATGCTAAGGTCTGACTTTTGTATCACAAGATGGAAAAAAGCCCAGTGCCCAATGAGTAAACCAGCAGGTCTGGCACAAAAAGGCACCATTTCTCTGGGTCAGGGTGACAAACTGTGACAGAATGTATAAAAAAAAGTAAATAAATAATCCCACGCTATACACCAACATAGTTTAGTGCAATGTGCACAATGCACAAAAACATTCACAAGAGATAGGATAGCTTGTTCACACATTACACATATAATACCATCAAAATATGAAACCTGCATTAAACTCTGGGCGATAAAGGGCTATAATGATGCAGCTGGCTACTTCTGCATGTACTGACAGACCAGCCGGAGTTTGTTTCATATTATGGCAAACAAAAAAGAAACACTATTTTTTCAAGTAATGAACATAAGTGGAGCGAGATAAACTGAACAGCTCAAGGTTAAAAGGTCATACAAGAATATAGGATACTTTGGCTAACTTAAAACATTTCCACTCAGGCTCACTGGGTTGGGGCAATTTGTTAAAGATAGAAATTGCTGAACAATAATACAAGCAACAAATATCAAGTTAAAATGAAAAATAAATACAATTGAAATTTGCAATGTCAATTAAAAACAATACGAACCACCTAGATACACTCTGGGGTCCTCAAACTCAATAAAAGCGGTAAGCCAAATGACAAAAATATATTTTAAGGAGGGAGGGAAGTCCAAAGTCATTGGGCCCGTACTGCAAAGACTCACCCTTTAGTGACTAAACAAGACTTCAGAATCAGTAACAAGGCCACGCCAGAAGATGTCAAGCAGCAGCCAGCCTCATATGGAGCATCTCACAGACACAGGCAGGCCTGTGTAGACTTTGAAAACCGACAATAAAATCTTAAAATCAATTCTAAAACTAACAGGTAGCCAGTGAAAGGCTGCAGGGACTCATTCGCCTGCTTTCCAGGCAGCTAGTCTATTCTTTACATCACTTCCTCTTTCTCACGCTGTCAAACTCAGCCTCTGTTCGGTGTGTTTTAAATCTCACTGCTCTTCTGTCATTCTGCCTTCCAGACTCTGGTGCAAACCGCCTCCTCCCCAACTCTCCCCTATCCCCATCCAAGCCTCCATCTTCATCTTCACCACCACCAGTGTGTGGACTCCGGGGAGGAGGGGTCCTGTCATAATTTCTGTTCTGCTATGTTGGTTAATCCGAGTTTAATTGTCAAATAGCTTATTAATCAAAATCTGTATCTTAATAAATCATATTAAATTCTTGCAAATGATCTCTCCTTATTGAACCACCTTTGTTCCCTGAATCTGAGTCAGAGTCAGTGTTGAAATTCAGAGTGTTTAATCCAGGCTCCCCCACAGAGCAGACAGATATTGTTCTGAGATGTAGTCTTCAGCTCTGCGAAGCTGTAATGGGAGTTTTCTGAAGATTCTTTTAGTTTCCTAAATGGAGCAATTAATCAATAAATTGAAATGACATGTTGAAGTCAGTGTAACAGTTATATTAACCTTTTCTTTTGCACTTTCGCCGATAAGCAAGAGCTATTAGGGAACAAACAGCATTTCAAGATAAGTTGATTCTCATGAAGCTTCAGGCTGCCCGCTCACCGTCTCTATCATTCCTGCTGCACGGTTTCATTTTGATTTGTTGGTGAAAAACTCATTCAGCCCAACGAACCATAAAAGCTGAATTTCATCCCTGAGTGAGATAACTTAGAGGTATATTGACTGCATGGACATTAGAAGCAGGGGAAAGAGCATCGCATAGAATCCACCTGTGTCTTACGTCTCTGCGAGTCTCCTTTTTTCCTCTCCATTCATTCACTACGACCCACTGACCCTCTCACTGGGTGCCGTGAAATGGACAAACCTTTCGGTTTTTCAGTGTAATTGAAGACCCCAGCAGAATTACAGGTTTTCCAGTAGGGAGCACTGTTAGTATGTGTCAGTGTGTAACAGCAGATGCCTGCCGAGGTTTGTCCCAGTGATTTGTTTGTCCTGCAGAATGAGTTTGCTGCCTGTCATTAAAGCAGCCAAGCAGGGAGAAACAGTCTGTCTGTCACGAGTCCCTCTGTGGCTGTGCCGAGTTCAGCTTTCCCCAGGCTCGCTCCGTCTATATCTGTCTGTGTTTGTCTCTCTGCTCCCTCGTCCATCATGCTGCAGACACAATCTCTCCATCTACATTTCAAACATTTAGCTGATGCTGTCATCCAGAGCCGATCATAACATCTGCAACTTTTTCAACTTTACTAGAAGAAAACATTGTTTGTGTGCTATAACAAAGCTTTGACACGAGTAGCTCAGTGATAAACACTGTATCACAGTATCTGCACATTTGAAGCCACAAATTTGACTTTAATGGACTTGATACAGTTTGAGTGCATGTGCACACAATCACCATCCTCTATGACCTCATTCACTTACGCTTCAAAGGAGAAGTAGATAATAGATACATGTGGAAAGCTTTTTTTGGAAGGCTGTCTTGCTCAGCCTTAAACATGGATTGATAAGACTGGTCACCTGGGAGCTGCTAAGAGTAGAGCTGCTGCTTCTCCACATCAACATGAGCCAGTTCAGGTGGTTAAGGTGTCTGACTCCTTGTTGTAAGTGACGTATTTTGGATATGTCCAACTGAGAGGAGACCCTGTTGTAGACTGAGGACAGACTGGTGGGGTTAAGATTAAGGAGGAGAGAAGGTGGATGAAGAGAAGAAGATAAAAGCATCTATGTTAAGATGGAAAGAAAAGGTTAGTGGGGTTATTGTGCTGTTGTTGAGAGCTGGAGTTAAACAAAACAAATAAAAGCTTGAAATTAACTGAAGAAAAACTGCATATGTTCTAGATAAGTGAAATTATGGGGTGTCATGTACTGCTGTTCTTAGTAAAAAAAAAAAGAAAAAGAAAAGATGAATGTAGAATAAGTGCTTAGTGCATCATGGGAAGCTCCCCAGCAACCAGACCTTATTGCAGCATAACTAAGGGATGGCTCAGGGTCACCTGATCCAGCTTTAACTGTAAACTTTAATGAAAAACAAAAAAGGGTTTAAGTTTGTTTGTCTCCTGCATCCAAAGTGAGAGCTGGTTCATTTTTAGTGTAAGTCTTCCAATTTCACTGCTAATTGTCTGTTGTCTTCTTACTGTTTTACTTCGAAAGTTCATTTTCTTAGGCGTCTTCTTGTGGTTTTCAGTTCATTTTTATTTATATGGTTCCAATTCACAACAACAGTCACCTCAAGATGCTTTATATAGTAAGGTAAAGACCATTCAGTGTTAGAAAGAGCACTTGGTGACAGTGGGAAGGAAAAACTTTCTTTTAACAGGAAGAAACCTCAGGTAGAACAAGGCTCAGGGAGGGGCTGCCATCCACCGCCACTGGTTGGGGATGAGAGGAAAGAGAAGAGAGGAGAAGCCCCCCAGCAGCCTAAGCCTACAGCACCATAACTAAGGGATGGCTCAGGGTCACCTGATCCAGCCCCAAGTATAAGCTTTAATCAAAAAGGAAAGTTTTAAGCCTAATCTTAAAAGCAGAGAGAGTGTCTGTCTCCTGAATCCAAACTGGGAGCTGATTCCATAGTAGAGAGGCCTCATAGCTGAAGGCGACGCCCTCTATTCTGCTTTTAGGAACCACCAGTAAGCCCGCAGTCTGAGAGCAGTCCTCTGTTACTGTGTAGTCTTCACAGGAAGAAAACTGCAGCACACTGCTGCACTGTTATGGTATTGCCAACAAGTGGTACGCAATGTGGGATTTTAGTAGGATGAATGGATGTCACTCACAATGTTGAATATGTGCGAATTAAAAATACTATTTGTACATAAAGAAGTGTGCAAGGAAGAGCTTGATGAACACGGTGCAGCAATTACTATTAAAACACTTTGGGAGCACAGCCGCGTGCAGACTTATCTGGTTTTAAACTGATGCTCTCTTTTTGTGAACCTCCCTTTAGTGAAATTGTCAGTTTTACTTATGTTCAACTCGTCTCTACAGCTGGAGATTACCATTGTTGTGCAGAGGGAGTGCAAACTATAACTCGATCTATGTTTTCTGCTGTATAAATATGCCGAGGAGGGATCAGTGCAGTCTATTAAAATGATGAGATAGTAAAGTATAAACACGCAGCACTCCCTTGAGTTGTCATAGATTACTCACTATGCTTTGGGAATGTGTTTCATGCATATATCTAAGCTTTATGTGAATGTGAGTACATATATGTGTGTTCCTACCCTTTATCAGAACCTCCCAGCTCTCCAGAGATTTCATTTACAGTACATATGGATTATTGTCTGACAGCTCAGTCTATATTAAGGCTGTTTATTTCCATCCATTGCTCTCAATAATCCCCGAGGTGCAGCAGTGCTCTCATTTCTGCTGCTGCGGTGTCTCCCTTCTCCCATACATTGCAAATGTAACGGTACTTTCTTTGTTGAATGAGATGAGATCTGGGAGCTTTCCTCCCTGCCTGTGTGGGAAGCTAAGCAACCAATCTGTGTGCCTGGCTTTGCATTGTTATTGTTCAGCAGACACTGGAATCAATTTTACAATTGCAGCAGGACAGTAAAAGCAGGAGCATCAGTAGCAGACTGCACTGAGCCCAACACCTTCCAAAATTTCATCAATAGCAAAGTCACATGACACCCCTCTTCACTCCAGAATGACTGGAAAGAGGGCAGTGTAGAGTATGATATAGTGGAAGGCTTATCAAAAAATGCGGCTTTGTGCAATCACAACATAATAGTGACTGTACCCTCCATTCAGACGGTCAGAGATGACTCATCTTTTTTTTTATCAGAGACACAAAAAAGTATTTTTATCCTAAACATATTGAAAATGTTTGCGAAGATCATGTATTTGTCCACAGTTGTAGGATTGTCCTTGACGAGCGCTCCAAAAATACCCTCGGAGCACGACTCTGAATACAGAGGCTGAAAGCAACGGGGTGTGGACGCGTTCATGCTTTAAGATGATTGGAAGCATTTTCAAATGTGAATGCTATGAGCTTGTGCTGCCAGAAACTGCTTATTTTTTCAGTAAATGTTATCACAGGAAGGCAGAAATATGAGCACAGGACTTATAAAAGGGGACATGTCACTTGTATTTTAAAGAAGGAAGGCTTAAACAAGGGAAGGAGAAGGACCTGTATTAGGAGTCAGATTCATCCACAGAAACAAAGGCGCTTTTGAAGAGCAGCTTATGCATAATGTAAATTGCATTGTAAATTTAGCACTTAGGGTGAATGCAGACCTATAAACTGATCATATATGATGCAGAAACTAACTACAAGAATTGATTTGTAACTCTAATGTAAATAAAGCTTTTAGTCACACTTCTCACTAAATTCATGGGTGTAAGAAAAGTAGTTATAGTAGCAAAGTTGGCAATAATTCAGTTCCATTCAACTATTTATATTGCCCCAAATCACAACAACAGTCGCCTTAAGGCAATTGATGTTGTAAGGCAAAGGACCCAACAGTTGGACAAACCCCTATGAGCATTTGGCAACAGTGGGAAGGAAAAACTCCCTTTTAACAGGAAGAGACCTCCAGCAGAACGAGGCTCAGGAAGTGGTGCGATGTCTGCCGCAATGTTACAAGTTAAAATGATGGCCAATGAATACTCAAAAACACACAAAAGCAAAACACCGATTGTCTCCTCAACAGAAAATTGATGAGACTTTGTTCATTTTACTTGGAGAATTTTGCACTGACATAAGTCACAGACTGTATCTGAAAGACAATACACACACAGGTACAGAATCTAAAGCCACACAATGGTCATAATGTCGATATTGCCGTAGTTGTCTATAGCTTGCATGGAAAATATTGCGGGGAAATGCTAACCCCTGGCTAAACAGCAGGAGACATTTTTAAAAATGCAATATAGGAGTTGCCTTCAAAGGAAAAGTTGTGTCTCACTGCCGCAGCCAATACATTTCAGAGGAACAACTTTTACTTTGAAGAAAAATGGTTTCCATTTCCAGTTTGCATTTGCACTCCTCACAGTTTCGCTACTGCCTGGAGATGGTTGTTGAATTTCTGCACACAAGTTGGTGTCTTCACTGCAAACTACAGCTACTGTGGCAATCTGCTAGCAACTGAAGGAATCACAATTTTGGTGCAACACCAAATGTCTCTTTGTGACCAGTAAGACTCCCATAACCTTCAGCTACCACTTGCCAACTGGTGAGGAAATGCAGATTTTTCTCTTGTGATTTGGTAGTTGCGAGGTTGCTGACCGATCTCTCAGGCTGTGCCACTGAGGTTATTTGCACCAATCTAGCTTGCAGTGCAGTGAAAATTTCAACATTATCGTGAACAGGGAGGAAAAGTGTTGAGACCCTGACCATGCTGACTGTAACAATGACCTGTTTGCTTCAGCATTAAGCAACTGGCCTTATATATTTATATTTAAATATATAAGTGGATATATTGCACATCCACACATGTGCAATAACACTAATGTGCAATAATCTTTTCTGGCATCGTTGTATTTTTACGCAGTTGTATATAGCATTTGTATTCTATTTTTATCTTATTGTATATTTTATTCTATTTTATTCTACTGTATATAGTATTTTATTTTATTCTATTCTGTACAGTTGTGTACTGTATTTATTCTTATTTTATTTTATTCTAATTTTTGCTTCATAACTTTTGCACTGTCCACTTCCTGCTGTGACAAAACAAATTTCCCACGTGTGGGACTAATAAAGGTTATCTTATCTTATCTTATCTTATCTTATCTTATCACACTTTGGTTGGACAAGAAAAACAAAAAGGAAGTCAATCTCCTGCGCACTTCCCACCTGACTCCTGGTGGTAAAACACAAAAACACACAATATAAAAAGCTAATTTAAGTATTTTTTTTCTTAAAGGAAACTGACAAATGACTCACAGTTCAACCACTTTGTCACCATAAAACTCATCCAGTTGACTAATCAGTACAAAAGGGTAAATGGACTGCATTTATACAGAGATTTTCACTCCAAGCCACATTTACCCATTCATACACACACACATTCATACAGTGCTCTTTCTTCATTGTAGATAAACAGGGCCTCCTCTATCAATTACTGAATGGCTCAACCTCCTGAGCCATGGCAGAAAGCGCAGTAGAAGATATATACAAAATCACAAAGCATCTTATCTCACCACTCAAAGTCCTGAAAGTTTCCGCTTAAAAATAAAAAGCAAGAGCAAATGAGTAAAATTACCTTTAGCAGTTGTTTGACTGAACTGTTTAAATGCTCAAATCCGATGTTGTTTTTATCATAATATTCAAAACATTGCTTCGACAAGCAGCTTCACCTGTGACACTGCTCTGATTCGGAGTCTAAAGAGCCCAGGAGTCCTCTGGACTACTCCTAACCTCACACAGACTTTGGAGGTACTTCTGGAGGTAAAAAAAGTTTTTTCTTAATTAATATTTGATCTAAAAAGAAGAACCGAGGGTTGGGAATTAAACATTTTTGGGCAGCATCCACATGAGACTGGGGATTGATTTCTCCCCACAACCAGTTTTCTGAAAATCAAGCATGAGACCACTGGAAAAAAACCTCAAAATGATAAACTTTGGATTATTTAAGCAGACATCAACCTGAAGGACCTAAACGAAGCAAGAAAATGACATAAGACACACATACAATTTATCATCTAGTATTCAAATATGATTCTCATTGGTTTTCAGTTTGAATAAAACAGACAGCAACCACTAAATACAGCTTATTTGATATTTAGTAATCGCCTATAAAGAAATGAGTCCAGTACAATGTGCAGTGTTGATAACGTGGCTCGAGACCCCGGCCATTTCATATAAAAGGGTGCATTACAGGTTAAATAAGACTGACCATCAAATTACTTTAAAACAATGAGAAGAAACATTTAAAAAGGTCTCAAAAAGGAAAAATATGCATATAATTAAATAAATTATGTTCAGATTCAACCATCTACTGATATTTTTATTTTTGTACGACTTGGCTTATTTACGCAGTCAAGCATGAAACATGAATGAAAAGAGCTTTTCCTTTATTTTTGTGACTAAGAATTTCATGTTACTTTTTTCATTTTGCATTAAAATAGAATACAATTTTAGGGAACCTGGGGGGGTATTTGGTGAGATGTCCACACCTAGGACGAAGACTGTGGCACTGTTTTAGCATACACTCTGTATACTTTTATAGAGGCGCTCACACTTGCTGATGATCAGTTAACTGAATGTATTTGATCAACTGCACTTAAGGGATTATAGCACCTAACTCCTACAGAAGCAGTAAGAATGGACTTTGTTTTCAGAAGAATCTCTGCTATCCTTTGTAAACCTATCCTTTTCACATGACTGTATGTGATATGGAAAAACCTCAACAGGCCTATCAGCTGTGGCGTGTCCAGCGGGGTGGCCTGGGGGGGGCACAGGCCACCCCCCCAACCAGACTGGCCACCCCAGGTGCCACCCCGAAGCCAAAACAATAAAATCCAATGAAATATCAAATGTACGATTATGTTTTCACAGTGAAGCTCAGATATCCGAGTGTAAGTGAATGCAGCATCGGCTTCTGCGCTATGAGTATCATGTTAGCAAAGGTAGGAGAGCCAAGCACGAAAGACAGCATCACAGAAAACAGTTTTTCGGCGAAAGATTAACAGTTTAACATAGCTGGACTGGCCATTGGCGGAGCTTCCACGGCGGCTAGCAGGTGGATGAGGGAAGGGTAGGCAGGAGGAGGAGAGACCCGAGGCGGCTGCTGGTCCGAGTGTCAAGTGAACTGAACTTCAGGTAAGAAGTTATGACCTGCAGTCTATCTGGGTCAGATATAAACCAAGTTTAGGTGGAGTTTATTTTCGTTGTGCTGACTTTTTACAGTCAGTTACAATAACCCGTACTGCGTACTAGCTAGCATGATGGAGTTTCTATACAGCTGGGTGGGTGCTATGATGTTACTGATGGTGAACTTTATTTTATTCATAAGATTAGTTAGTAGAGTTGCCAACGGCTCCTTAAAAAATGGAATGGTCCCTCATTCAGAGAAAATATTACGCGTTTCGTATTGAGCTGAGAAGGAACACAGTTTGTCCTGTACTTAAGCTAGAATGAAAAAGACACAAAGCTGGAGTTATTCTGTGTCTTTGCTGCACAGCTGCCTCTTCTTCTCTCCCCCTCCCTCTCCTGTTGCTACTTCAATCATGAAACTGATCAATGATCAGCTGATCGCCCACTTTGCGCCAGAAAGAGGAACCAGCGGAGGTCGCGCTAAACAACAGCAGCACCTTTAAGCTTGATCAGCTGTTGTTAGAATTTATTTAATATTAATTTCTAGTATCAGCTGATGTTTGTTGGAGCCACAGCTGTAAAAGCTGCTGGTCATGATATCGGTTTGGTTATCTGGTGAGAGGGAAACATGCAGATGAAACCAGGAGATGTCCTTACTGAATCATCAGAGCTGAACAGGTGATGGAGAAACAGGTTTACATTTTAGGTGACATGAATGAGTTGAAGGGAAGTTATGAACTGTTTCTGAGAGACAAATAACACCAGCATCCTTTTCTGAGCAGCTGACAGCTGGTAACTGTGCAGGGGCGGGTCTAGCAAAGTTATGCCAGGGTGCCAGGTAGGGCATTAACAGGGAAAGGGGGGCACAAAGAAATACTTTTCTTACTTATTCTCATTTAAAATATCTAGCTTTTATTAAATAATTATCTGAATCTTGCGAACAAAGTTTTTATCTGACGTAAAATTGATAGAAATCATACATATACCAACAAGACAGTATACATCACTGTCACAACAGCGTTTGTTTTCATTCAAAGGCTTTATGGCTTTAATACCTGGTGGGCCGGTCTCTCGTCAAATTGCCCAATTTTTTGTCCCAGTCCAACCCTGCAGGTTAATACTGGCAGTGTCACCATACCAGCTGACTGTATTTCATCATCAGCCAGTGTTGTTCTTTATACATCAATATTACCAAAGTTTACCATAAGGCAGCATAGAAAGTATTTATTTGCTTTCAGGTTTCATTCAAATGTTAGTCTTTTCATTTGTTTCCCCACTTTTTCCCTGTTTCAAAATCAAACACCAGTTTGTGAGAAGATTATCTAAAAAAAGAAGATAAAGTTTTGCATTGGCTAATTTGCCAATTGTATGTTAAAAATGTTTGTATTTTAATATTCAAAAATGTTTGTGCCCAAAACATATGTGCACTATATGTCAGTAAAAATACTATGCAAATATTGCTGTCCTTGAATGCTGAGTAAACACTGACAAAGCACTGATTGTATCTCTTGTACTTCATCAACGCAGTATCTAAAAACTTTGCACCGTAGTGGTTAAAACGTCATTCTAATAAGAGTCAAAAGCAAATTCAGTTATTAGGTTTACAGGGTTATTGAATGATGGTTAACTGTTGGTAGAATTTTTTTTAACATTATCTGCCAATTACATCTGCCCTTCACCAAATCTGTGCCCCTACCTGGCCCCCCCAACAAAAATTTTCTAGACACGCCACTGCCTATCAGACGGAGGATTGAGGTTTTTCTGCACAACGACATGCATGTTGGACCTCCTGACTCCGAATGTGAACAGATGTTTACTTGTGTTAGAAATAAAACAGGGTAAATTATTCAATTTGGTGTTGTTCTTCTTATCAACTTGAATTAAGTTGTTTCTGTTTAAGTTTTAAAAAGTCTAAAATTAGATTTTAAAAGCGTTCAACATCCCTAAAACCCCAGGGATGGAGGAGGCTTGACTGATTGCGAGTTAAATATTCTAGTGTTCCTTGTTTCAACTTGTAGTGAACCACTAGAGTATTGAATTATTGAAGTAATCAGTATGTTATTCTGCGCTTTGACCGGAGGCAAAATTTGGATTTTAGTACAGCGAGCTGAATAATACAAAGCAGACGGAGGAGAGACGATGAGGGGAAAAAGGACAGGCCGCTACAGTAAAAACTCATGCAATGAGGTAAACATTTGAAAACGGGAGCACAGGTGTAGTCTGACGTGGAAGCCATTCAACAGGAGATAAACGAGGGCCAGAAAGCGGTACGTGATCACGTGACCTCTCTAATAATAAAGATGACAGTTTACTCAGACACAAGGGAAGGTGACCCCAGACCAACACTGTCACATAATTAATCAAACTTTTTTCGAGGATAGAGATTGAAAGCTACCATTGAGACATTTCTTCTCATACTGGTTTTCCACAGCAGATGTCTTCTTATAAAATTCTAAATTTCTCAGTGACCTAATGCCACCCTCACAAACTAATAAACATTTCACAGGTTTGATCTCAGCTGTAAAAGAGGAATCAGAAGCCATTTACCTGAGTAGAAGTTCAGCAGCATGTTGGCTTTGTTCTTCTTCTTTAATTTTTATGCTACACACCAACATTAAATGTGCACACTGCCACCTACTGAAAGCAAAAACTATTTTTTTCCTGTTCCACTTTCCTTAAACCTTATTCTAAAACAAAAACCTTTAAACATATTAGCATCTTATCGGCTCATGTTAAACTATTACTTTAACAAAAGTGTTTACATTTATCTCATATATATATAATTTATTTACATAATGTCTTTTACAAAAATCCTTGACTATATCTATATAAAAAACATTGGCTTTAAAAGATCAAAGAGAAAAGTATTTTTCAGTTAAAGCTTTAAATCTATATTAAAGCTATTAATGATGTCCCCAAAACAACTGGGATGTTGTGTAAAGTGTAAGTTCCAGTAGATTCCAGTGATCAGCAGATCACTCAATACCTAGTTTATGGTACACCATCTGGTGCCCCTGGACACATCATCAGTGATGTAACCTGGGGTCATTGGGGGTTTCGGGTCTTTCAACAATCAGACCCCCTCTCCCAGGATCAAGCCCCAGCTTGTGTCCAGGTAGCGCTACCCTACATGCCATGCCTCTCCTCTTTTGATCCACAGCCACCTCGATGCTGCTTCTGCGTTGGTGACCAACTTGATAGCTCTTCGCTGGTTAGCCCCTATGATGCCTAGCATTTTGTATGCCCTGTAAAGGGATTGGTCCGCGAATCCTCGACATCCCACTTCCATGGTTTGGCATCTTTGGCTACATTTAATTAAAATAGTACCAAAGCAACTCTTCTTTGAACAACAGTGTTTCAGAGTTGAGGAGACCTGTTGGTGCTGCTTTAAAGGCGAAACGGTTTCCCATTCTCACTTGAGCTGCTCAGCACTTTAGGGGCCTCTTTTGTCATAATACCATGAAGGCATGGTGCTGGATTATGGAGCAGGATGTGGTTTGACATTGTCTTGCCATCCCTGAATAGTTGTTATCTGGATGGCTGCATATGTTGCTTTAAAACCTGTATGTTTTAAAGCAACATACTGGAACCAATTCTATGGAACCAGCTCCCAGTTTGAATTTGGGAGACAGACACTATCTCTACTTTTAAGATCACTTCCTTTTTGCTAAAGCATATAGTTAAGGCTGGATCAGGTGACCCTGAATCCTCCCTTAGTTATGCTGCAATAGGTGTAGGCTGCTCCCATGATGCTTTGAGTATTTCTTCTTCATTCACCTTTCTCACTCACTATGTGTTAATAGACCTCTCTGCATTGAATCATACTTGTTATTAATCTCTGGCTCTCTTTCACAGCATGTCTTGCATCCTGTCTTCCTTCTCTCACCCCAACCGGGTGCGGCAGATGGCCCCGCCCCTCTCTGAGCCTGGTTCTGCCGGAGGTTTTTCCTTCCCACTGTCACCAAAGTGCTTGCTCATAGGGGGTCATATGATTGTTAGGTTTTTCTCTGTATGTATTATAAAATTGAATTGAATTGAATGAAAACCTGCATGTGTTGTTGAATATAACGGGGCATTCACGGATGCCGAGTTTTGAACTGGGCATTGGTAACAGGTTAGAAAGTCTCTGGCCTTATTAACAATATCCACAAAATAATTTCAAATTTTGATTGGTCAGACCACAGGTTACTTTCCCACCTAGCTTCAGTCAGATCAGCTCTTCTCTCATAGATGAGAAAACATTATAAAACAGTATTATTTATACTTACCAGTTGTAACCACATTTCACCCAAAGTCACTATGATTCACTTCAAAACATAAACAATTTAAATTTGCTGTTAAACATCAGTCACTTCCTCTCATGGACATCATGAAAGGTTTTCCTTGCTCCAATCATCCCTTCTGTTCATCCTGGACATTCAGTGCAAGTGATAAACACAAAACACACAGTCCTTATTAAATTCCAAAATGGTTTCAAAAGTTTATGTGAAATTAATATTAGGGTTCAGCAGTCTCAGCAAGGAACATCAAATCCTTCTGCTTGTTCCTGCAACTTAAGAGAGAAACACAATAAGAAAATTTGGCACTTAAACAGCTGCAAAGCTGGAAGCTTAATTTATCTAATTAAGACTGCTGAGGGTTCATATTACCTTCGGATAAGCCCTAAAATACTTTTCTTCACAAAACAGGTGCTGGGAGTTTTGCTTCCCATTACATCATTTGGAGGCACAGGAGGAGGGGATCTCTAAAACAAACACTGCTCAGTGTTCGTGTGCTCCCCTCACAGTTACAAGAGAAAACCGTCAGCCTGTTTAAGCTCTGAGAAGAGAAAGAAGGTTACGAACAATAAAATCCACTTTGCTGCTACAGTTTTATGTGGTTTGGTTGGCAGCAAACCTTTAGAGTTTTATCGGTCACCAGATGCTGCATTGGTGAAATTTCTGACTATTTTTGTACAACTTCCATGGCCAGATAGCAAACATGTTACTGCAGACGACCTTTGTGAATTAGTTATAGCACAGATACATTTTATGTGGCCCAAACAAAAAAACATCTGCAATTTGGCCCATATGAGATGGACCTGTGGCTGATTTGAAGCAGCAGGACACAAACCAAATCAGTCTGTCAGTCGAGGTCAAATACAGTCTGGGCAGACAGACAATCATCGCTGTGTGGGCAATGTTCAGCAAATGTTGCCATGTGACCAGGATATTTAAACTTTGAATAAACTTTTGATTAATTTGTGTCAAACGTTTCGGACGGCTGTATGTATCAATTTAGTTTGTTACACAGTGTCACTTTGAGTGACAGCAATACCCATAAAAATGTTTATTACTACATCAAGATGGATAGCTTTAAATCAGTGCAAAATATACCACAGTGAGATGTTGCGGTGGATATATCATATTTATTTACAGCTCGATATTTTAAATATTGGATTTTGTTAGCGCAGCTTTGGATGATCGACACTCCTAAAATCATTTTTTATCTTATGCAGGGCCTTTGTGCAGCTGCTTATGATTTAAGCAAGCTGTTTCTTTTTCTTTAAGGCCAACCTTGCCTCAAGCCGACCTGCATCACCTGCAGGCTGTACTGAATGCAGCAGCTCACCTTATATCAGGAAAGAAAAGGTATGATCACATCGCTGGAAGCGCTACACTGGTTTCCAGTCGATGTCAGGATCCACCCAGTTTAAATTTCACAGTTTTCAGCAGTCTTAGCAGTTTGTCACCACCCTATAAACTGAACAACTGAACTTTTACAGCCCCATGCTCCTACTAGAGCTCTGAACTCTATGAACCAGCTGCTCTTTGAAATTCTTGGTTCAAGGCTCAAAAGCAGAGGAGATGAAACCTTTTCAGTGGTGGGTCCTACTCTGTGAAGCAATCTACCTTTTTGCATAAGAGCTGCCAAATCACTCCGTCATTTTAAAGCACTGTTAAAAACACGTTTAGTCATGCATGCTTCCAGTTCTAGTCGAGCAGAGTATCCTGGTTTTTCATTGTACAAACACAGTCATATTTCCTTCTGTTACTGTTTAATTTGATGATTTCTTTTTACCAAAAAGCCCCACTGAACGACACAGGAAATCATTCCTGCCTGTGGCCATCTCCCTGTACAACTCCTCCAGCTAATATACTGTAAACACTGCAATAGTTACATCCTTTTGCACACAGTCTTTTCTTACTCTGTAATGTTGCTGTCTATTTTCTTGATATTTATTTATAATCACATCTGTCAACCCTGGATATTTATTATTTGGTGATTTGCATATATTGTGCTATTTCATATATCTTAATAGTCTGGTCTGTTTTTGTTTTTCTTAATGTTACTGTACTGGAGCAATCGTAACCCACATAATTTCCCCAGGGATTAATAAAGTATTCTGGTTCTGATTTTTCAAATTACGATTTATCATTTTTGTTTTTCATTGTGCACTTTAGTCTATATTTATTGTCAACTTACTGACTGCTGTGTATAATACAGATTTTGCATAGGCTGCACAGCAGTTCTTTAGTTGAATAGCCTACTGAAGTTGTTTTAAATGCACTGTAGAAATAAACTTGAATGTCTTGACGTTTTTTTTTTTTATTTTTTTTTTTTTTAACCTGTCCTGTTTGGTTCTTTTGCCATCAGAATTATTGTCTAAAGGCCGAAGAAAGATGCCCAACGGATTTACTTTACCAAATTGACCATCCCAGCCTTGCCGTAATGGTCCATTTGATTCACCTTTATTGTTTATTTTATTTTCACTTGCTGAATACGGGACAGACTTAACTGGGGAAAGAAAGGGAGAAAGAAAGAGGAAAGAAAACAGCGGGGAAGAGGGACGGGGAAAAGGGCAAAAACCAAAACCAACAGAATAAGCAGACAAAAAATACATATATCAATCATCTGGATCACCTGTTGAGAAAGAAAGAGAAAGCAAGCAGAAGAAAACGAGAGTAATAAACAACATCACAATGATCTATGGGAATATGACAGTAAATACTAAATGTTAGACATTATTGTGCAGCACGTAAGATCGACAGCGCACAGTGTGCTTTGAGGTAAGAGCCAAAAAGGGTGTAGTTTGTGTGTGATCACCTGTGTGTACACCTGTGAGCATGTACGCGCTTGTTTTTTTTGTTTGTTTGTTTGTTTTTTAAAGGTTCCTTCATGTAATGATCTGCTAGAGGGTGTGGGGGGCCACTGCCCCGTCCTCCAGGGCATGACGCAGGTATGGAGGAGATCAAAACTCTAGACATCCAGAGGCCCCCAGAACACAAGAGAGCAAGGAAGACCAACAGAGGGGCAGCCGCAAAGGAGAGTCCCAGATGAGGGGTCACTCAGCAGCCGCGGAGCAGAAGCCAGGGGGGGTTGCAGTGACGTGCCCGTGACGTCTTTCTTCTGATTGGCTGTCCATCACAAACTGAGGGTTTCAACTGCAGGTGGGTGGGGCTAAAATACTCACAGCAAGAGAGGCGTGCCTAAAATTGGATTCATACAGAGCTCTGACATCATGCAGAGCTAGGAGCAGAAAAAACATGACAGAAACTGATTAATTGTACTTGTGTGGATCTCATAATTTGAGCATCCACCACTGTAACACAAACTGAATCAAAGAAATGAAAATACGTCCACTTTAAATACTAATTTTGCTGAACTGTTAGAATGAGGTTTTGACTCCATTGCTCATCATAGCCCCGTCATGGCTCCAGACTCAGCCCTCTGGCCCACTTCCAGCCTTAATCAAGTCCTCAGCATCATCCTACACCGCTAGCCTCAGACTCCTGCAACACCCTGCCACCCTTCCAACACTTTGCCCGGCTTCCTGCTTCACTTTGAGCTCCGGCTCTTACCCCTAAACTGTCAATCACCTGCTGCTGCAACCGTGGATCCAGTGGACCGGTGGTTCTGTTTTCCACCTCAGGCTGCAAAACCAATTAGTGTCTGACAGTTGGCTGTGGAGCGGCTCCTCAAGTTTCCAAACGCTGTTTTTATTTTCTTCTCTGCGTGACCACAAAACAATCTCATCCTTTGACCCGTGTCAGTGCAGGTCATGCAGAAAGGAGTCTCTGCAGGATGCTTCATTGTTGTGATTCATGTGTCCCCAGACTGTCCAAATCAGATTGTGTTTGTCCTTGTTTGCATTTCCAGAAGGGCTGTTTGAATCCTCTAATGTGGTGTATTTTCAACCCTAAAGCATTTTTGCATTTACTCACTAGTATTTTCCACACACAAGAAATCCCACAAAAGATGTAACAATCATCAAAATTACCAGCAGAGTTTATCTGAAGTTCCTAAGCTGAGATGAGACCAGGCACAAATGACCCTTGTGGAAGTGTTAATTTGCTTTAGCAGCATGTGTCTTTGTTATTTGCATATGAAATCTGTTTTATTGTTCTCTGATGAGACGTTTAGCTTAGTGGCATTTAGAAAACACAAGTTTCCTCATCTGATTCCATTTGGCAAACACAACAGGAGCAGTTATGGGTCATCATGGCTAAATGTTTATCTCATTTTAAGCATACTGCAACATCTCCATTACAGAAGCGAGGAACTCTTCTCTGAGTGCCGGGAGTGCCAGTCACTGAATTCAGTCTGCATTAGGGATCTGTGCAAGTCCTGGAGAAAGTTTATTGTTCAAACAGTTGTGTAACAACAAAAAAACACTCAAAATCTAACAAAATTAAACCCAGAAAGCCATAAAACACATGTAATATTAATCAACTAGCATAAACACATGTTTCTCTCTACTTATGTGCATGCAGGTCATGGAGGATGCAAATGTTCTTAAAGTGAAGATAGAACCTTGCTTGGTAAAAACCGTTTGAATGCACTGGGTACCTTTGCTGTACCTTGGGAGTAACACCCACATTTATTTAGTTTTTAGACACTTTTACGAATGTGTTTTAGTTCATCAACATCTCCTCTAGCTGTTCTAATCTCCACCCAGTTGTTTACTCTTGTTGTCTCTCTGCTGTTTGATGCTCAGCAGGTTGTGTGCAGTGTTTCTGAAGCTTTCGTGACACTAAGAGAATGGTGGGCGGTAAGCTGAAGCGTTGAAATGAAAACAGTTAACTTAAAGGTGCTAAAGCTCTACACAGGTTGGCAAGTAGTAGAAAATCTGAAGTCAGTGAAGTCTGAAGTCCACCAGTAAAAGTAATTAGAGATTATCATTAAAATAGCTCACAGCTGTACTACATAAATCTAAGGCATAAGCTCTGACAGATGCTGAGAGGGGGGACCTGGTAGAGGAGAGGGGCCTGAAAATGAGCAGCTGAAGCAAACTTCCACTTCCACAAAAGTCATGCATACTACAAAAACCAAAAGAAGATGCAAAGTGAAGTGAAACCCATAATGGGACAAAATCTGGAATGCAGCAGACACGAAATGATACAAAATACATGCAAGTTTCACAGCTGAAGACAAAATAACCAGAAATCATACCTGTGATTTAGATTTTAAAAAAAGAGGGATTGAAAATGCAAAGCAGCTTTTGCCACAAACGGCTGATTAAAACGATTTCTGCTGCAGTATTTCCCCACATAATATACATAGACATGTAGAGGGCACTGAGGTAAAGCTGTAACAGATATAACAAGGTCATGCTAGTGGAGTCTGAAAGCTTTTTGTGTCTGTCGTGTCAGACAGGTGAGTCATAACACCTGGGGAGGTTTGCTCCACTGAGGACAGCCCGTCTCTGACTTTGTATCCACAGCAGGAGTGCAGCTGAAAGGAAAAGAAGGATCTGGCTCTGGGTGTAATCTTACTAAATTCTGGAGATCAGTGTCTGTGGTTGGATCACATGTAAGCGGGAGATGACAACAAAAAGGAAAAAGAGCCAGAAAAGAACAGAAGGGACAGTTGGAAAAGTAGAAAGAGACGCCTGCAGGAAGCATTAGCAGAACAGACACAGTAACACGACCAGACTTACGGTAAAAAGAAAGTTGTCGAGTGTTTCTTTGGATTCCGAATAAATACCAAATGACTGGGACAGAACAGAGAGGTAAAAACACCACCAGGAAATCTCTTATTTGAGGCAGAGAGAAGCAGGAGAGAGGAAGAGAGATAAATGGAGAGCCTCTGGGGAGCTGCACAAAGGAAAAAGCAAAACTGTTACCCTCCTTCACCTTGACAGCTTCCTCCTCCTCCTCTGTGAATTTTCTTTCTCCCTTCATCTGTGACGTCCACCTTCTCACACAGCACTTCTTCTTGCCCATGTTTCTACCATCTTAAACCTTTTATTGAGGGTTCACCCATTAAATTAAATCGCTGTCACAAAAATAAGACAGTGTGCATAACTGCATGTATTACAGCACATACTTAAAAAGCTTGCAGGTTTATGTTTCTTAATATTTAAACAATGTTGTTAATATACAACACAGGCTTTTTTATAAAAAATAATAAAAGTTTATTTCACTCAGAGCATCTTAAAGATAAAATTTTTCAAATATACTTTGACTGTATGTTAGTCTAAAATATATCAGACTAAGACATGAGGGAGGTCTGGCTTCATACATGCATATGCAGCCATTTTCTAGTTATGTGACAGTTAGAAAAAATGAGCAAGATTATTTGCTATACACATAACTGTCATCAGATTTCATCACAGTGCCAGAGAAATGTAAGCCCTACTATCACCTTTTAATTATTTTTTTTTTTTTAGAGGAATATATAATTGCAATTTGTCAAAACAAGACATTAAGTTTCCTCTATGTTGTCACTTTGAGCATCCTATAGAATTTTTAAATATGTTTCTGGTAGCCAGCAGACATCTCTGAAAGATTTGACTAAAGTACATGTAATGTGTACTTTGGTAAAATAATGTATTTGCCGTTTTACGTTCCCTATTTGAACACAATTTGAGCCTAGACTGTGATGCATGACACGTTTCTGCAAATACTTTTCCTTTTTTGCTCTCCACAGTTTCCTTTGTATGTGCCACAACCGAAGCCAGCAAAAACTGATTAGTCATATCAATATGACAACAAGTGGACTTCAGATGGAGTCCATGTTTAGATTAACATGATTTTAAGGAAATAAGCATATATGTAAGAATAACAGAGCTACTCTAAAGACTTACATCCATTGAAATCATTGCACCTTGGGTCTCTCATACATATTCTGTATTTATATGCTCTAATCTTTCCAAACTAAGGTGTAAAACAAAAAAAAGGTCTGTGTGTTTGAGTAGTAACATCAGGCGAACTAATGATCAGGCAAACAGCTTCAGGCTGTTGAACAGCAGCAGCAGCAGCTGGACCGACTCCCACTGGACTCCACCCGAACATCCTCCAGCAGTCCAAACCTCATCAAACATTCCAACACTGATACCAGAACTGGACAATCGACTGAAATGATTAATGGGACTCTGCTGTTTTCACAAGAAAACGTTTCACAGCTGTGATGAAAGCGTCAACGGGGACGATAAAGGAACATAACATATTCTAGGAGTGACTTTAACCGTTTACGAAAGAGTAGAAAAGAGTCACAGAGTGGCACGGGGGGATAAAGTGAGACAAAAGAAAGGGCTGACAGAGGACGGGGTGAGGAGGAAGAGGAGGGAGGCAGCTGATGTGGCTTCAGAGGCTCAGCTGGAAGTTCGTTCATTCGCTTGTCTGCTGATAGAAACATCACAGCTCCATCCTCTCTGACTGAAGGTCTGCTATCAGCGGGCTGCAGCCTGTTATGGGAGACAGAAAGAAAAAGGAAAAAAAATAGAAAGAAAGTGAGGCAGAAAGAAAGACGCAGCCGGGGATCAGCAGCTTAAAGTTCATTATGCAGATTGTGGAGCTAAAATGCTTCCAGTCTGCGAGTCTAATTTCTCTTTCATGGTCTTTGTGAGTGTGGCGTTCCTCCATTACAGGTTAGCAAAGAGCAGCGAGGTCAGAACAATCAGATTAGCAATGCATCCCTCTGAATTCACCATTTGGATTTTTCCATCGGCTTTGAGCAGAAGTACGGTGAGCACAAGTTAGAGAAGGCAGCGTGCAGGTCTCTGAGAGTTTTCTGTTGGGCTTTCTAAAAAAAATGGATATACTGTGATGGAAATAAACATGCACACAAGCTCAAGGTCAAACACTCACACACACAGACTCCCACGCTCAAACAAATAATACGCTTTTTATCTTCTTCCTTTACTTTTTTCTGCAATCGACACTGTAATTTAATTCACTAATTATAATCAGCTTTCGCTTAAGGCGAACAAAGCAGTGCTGTACTGTATATGTATTATGCAAATATACGATAGAGAATTTAACTTGTAAAGCTCCTGTCTGAACATTGTTCTGCCTGTTAAAAAAAACAATAAGGTTGTGCTGTGTGGGAAATAAAATATATGAAGTGCAAAGAAAGGTCATCTGAAGATCTGAAAACTTTTCCATAACATATTAATCAAATTATAGAAGGTCTACGATAAGTTATAATAAATAAAGTACAATAATTAATATTTATTTGTAAATTTAATGTATTTAGGGTAACGTACAAGCCCAGTGACTACTCTTTACCACAGTCATACGGTTAGATATTTATCACAAAAGCTGCAAATGTAAATAATGCGTTTCTTAATGCACGGCGACTTACTGTCCAAATAGCCAGTGAGTGGGCTGATGGGAAGGAGTGGGAGGAAAACTGATAATTAAAAAAGATTATGTTACATCTGCAGATGGTTTACGGTGGTGAGATTTAGGAAATATGCTTCAATTTCTTACTGAGAGAGAAAAAAAGATCAAACTGCTGGTTATCTGAGTCTAGCTCACAGAATGGAAACGCTGGACCGACTTTGTTCAAAGGTAATAAAATCAGCCCATTTGATAGGTTTTCTACCTGCAGAGAATGAAACACCAGACAGCCCTGCCCCCCAAAAATCAGGTTTCAGGACATTTACTCTTATTCTTTTACCAGTTACATATAGATAACTTACTGAGTGATATTTTCTTTTAAGAGGAAAAAAGCACCACATTTATAAAAGCCAGTAGACGCTATAGTTCACGGTCAGACTTCCATCTCCATTAAATAAGCACCAAAAGCACTTTTGCCAACCCTCTGAGGTCTCTGCTTAAACATGGTTGTGCGTTGGTTCCATGTAGAGCCTATGAACAGCACTGCGGACCGTGGTCTACATGTTGTAGTCGTTTATTCCCACCAGGTTTTACTGTCACAAACACCAGCTTGTGGGCTACTCTTGCTAGTGACCTTGAAGCAGCTGTAGAGAAGTGCAGTTTTCACATGCAAAGAGCTGTGAGTAGAGAGTATTAAAAACAATGGACACTGTCCACTGAGCCGCTGCCTGTGCTTTTCGTGTCCCCACCCTTTTAATCTGTGATGTTTTTGCTATCCTACACTTCCAGTCAGGATTCAGTCTAAGAAGAGCATCATCCAGATACACCTAAACATGGGTTGCATACCTCTCTGGGTAGGGTCTGCACAGGCAACTATCTAAAAATGCCAATGTAAAACCTGTGTCATCGGTAATGACTCCAAACCAATTCTTGACTCTAACTGTTGCTTGAAGCAACTTAAAAGAAATCCAGATGCTTTCCTTTCCAAGCTCCTTCGACTACGATGACCTGGATGACTGAAAACCTTCACAGACAGACTAACTGTAATTTCAGTTTTTATGAAACTGTTCTCCCAAATCTCGGCAATCAGGGAACAAAGAAAATAACCGTTCTATCTGACAAACATCAGCAGTTATTCACATTTTTCTCCATTCTGATGTGGAATTATGGTAGGATACAACTGATCCAGAGTTAACATCTATCATGATTTAGACATCAGAGGGTTAACTTATAGCAAAATTGTTTGCTATGGTTAAACACTGTAGACTAATTTTTCTGTATTAAACTAAACTGCTGTCTTTTTGTCACAACAGAAGGACTTAACCGTTGGTAGAACCTCAAATTCCAATCGGACTGGTCCTCGTGGCAAGAAAACACCAGAGGTTCTAGAAAACACTGCAACAGCACACTGAGAGGCACAACGGAAATAGGAAAAAGAAAACACCAAATAAGAAAAACAGATTTCAAAAGCACAGGGAAGTGTTTCTGGGGAATACAATAAACCGAAACCAGTTGCAGGAACCAAACAGATATGCTAAAATTGCACTGGGAGACACTTTCTGAAGGGAGATCTATCGGGTTTTGTGAGGAAAGAAAAGATGAAAGGTGTGTTAGCCTAAAAATCCGTCATCAGTATTACATGAATCATGATAAAACGCCTACCATGTTTTGGGTTCCTGCAACTGGTCTGTCGGGTTATTGTCTCCCCAGAAACACTTCCCTTGCGTTTTTCCCATTTCTGTTTTCTTTTTTCCTATTTCCGTTGTGTTTTGTGTGCTTTTGGAGCCTTTTTCTTATTGCTGGTGTTTTCTTAAGTTGCAGTACGTTTGGCCTCTCAGGGCCACCGTACTTAACCCTTATTAGCTGGCAAATACTAAATAATCCAACGTGTCTACCATATTAATGGAGTTTAATGTAAATCAGCGCTACGTGTGCTATGTTACAATTCAGTTTTCGAAAGTGTGGCCCTTCACTTACTTTAGCTTCATCAGTATTGCCCACCCTGACCTAGATCTCTGCAAAAGTGATTGTTCTGAGGTGTAGCGAACCAAAACTTCATGCTGTAGTGATGCACAAACTGCAGCTTCAGCTTATAATCAGCCTCAAACAGCTCGAAGTCTGTGTTTGCATACTTGTTCTGCACCTTCAGAAGTGTTACTCTTGACCAAAGAACTGGCTCATTGTCATGTTAATATCCGTCTAGTCCACCCTAATCACGACATTCTGCACTGGCAGTATGCTTGCTGCTGCCCACAGCTGCTGGAGTAAACACGGAGATCATGAGACTGGAAAGCAGTGATTAAATTTTCTCTTGAAATGTAATGTGGGCTTCAAAAGTCAAGACATGAAGCAGACTAGAGATGTCAAGACTGGGCCAAAAAAACCAAACAAACAAAAAACAAACATATTCCAGTTTGTAACAATCCTTTAAGGCTTTAGCACCATCATTTCCTCCTTGAATCCTGAATACGTCAGACCTGGAAAGAACTTTTTATAACCATTTTGGCCAGATAGGGAAATAATTAGACCAGCTCCCTGAATTACTGTGAAACAGTTAATTAAGGCTGAGTGGGAGTGGATTTGAGGTCTTGGCAAACATAAGATTAATATTCTTCTGTTTACTCACACACACACTGGATGACAGATTACCCATGAGCCTCTGGGGCCAGGCCAAGGCATGCAGGCAGAGTCGTGGGTGGTCAGTTAGTTGACACACTAACGAGCTGCTAGCCAGTGGCCTTCTGGGAAGGCGGCATCCACGACAGCCTGCGGGCTGAATGAGAAACAAGCAATGTGAGCATTCAGACTCATGATTAATGGCTGCTGCTGGTTTTACAGCAATGAGGAATATAAAAGTAAATGATACTGTGGGTGTTAGAACAGAAAAAAATAACAGCATGTATCGAGGCACAGAATCACTCGCTGATCCATATGTTTGGGTATCGGGCTGCAGAATAATGAGAAGGTCTCAGAAACTGAGCAGAAATGACCCAACAAGGAGAGAACTGAGTAGAGGTGAGCCTCCTGGGAAATCAATATAATGAAACCTTCTCACCTGAAAGCACAGACGGACCGGCCGCAGAGTGACTGCCTTTCATCAGGCCGTCTAGCTGACAGTGTGGACAAACACAGAGGCTTCTGACTGAGGATTTAAGCAGCCTGTAAGGACACAACGGTGGCTTTATACACTGTTTGATAGACTATAACTGCTCTGCTGCTTTAAGCCCTGTGTGGGAGACTTGCATGGTTCCCATTGAAATGCTAAGGAAAAGGGGTATTAAAGGGCTTTTTAAGGAGGCTCTTTAAATGGCAACCTCAACCTCATATTCGTTTAAAGATTTAAAATGACGGTTCTCATGTACTATATTGCCAAAATTATTCACTCATCCATCCAAATTACTGAATGAAGATGTTCCAGTCACTTGAATGGGTGTATCAAAATCAAGCACCTAGGCATCCAAACATTTGTGAAAGAATGGGTAGTCTAAGGCAGCGGTCCCCAACCTTTTTTGCGCCACGGACCGGTTTATGTCCGATAATATTTTCACGGACCGGCCTTTAAGGTGTCGCGGATAAATACATAACACATTCATAACACATGGGAAAAGACCCAAGGAAACAGAGTTAACTATAAAAATGTTTAATAAAAATTAACGCTAAAAACCAATAAAAACCCTGAAAACCACAAATTTCACACCTGAGCCTCAACTCTCGCGGCCCGGTACCAAACGACTCACCCCAGGGGTTGGGGACCGCCGGTCTAAGGAACTCAGTGAAGTTTTGGACAATTTCATGCGCCTAACTTTGTGGGAAGAGCTTGGGGATGGCTCCTTCCTGTTCCTGTTCCAACATGACTGCTTACCAGTGCACAAAGCAAGGTCCGTAAAGATGTGGATGGGTGAGTTTGGTGTGGATGAACTTGACTGACCTGCACAGAGTCCTTCACACTACACTAAACTTTTGGCAGTATAGTGTATGTGGTGTCTTCTTCACTTCAGTCTGGAACAAAGAGTAATTGGGTCAAATGTTTGTAATTAAATCACACAAAAATAGCACATGCAGAGGAAATAAAACAGTTATACCATGAACTGTATATAAAACATCAACGTAACCACCAAGTAGTAACATGTTGGTTTGATAATGGTTTTTACCAAAAAGTGGAGGGTAGTTCTGACCAAGAACCTGAGAACACCTGTGTACAAAAACTTGTCAACCATAATTTACAACATGGATATAATGTTGTGTTGAATATAACTCCAACCTAGCATTTGAGACTCTACATACACTCATCAGGAAAATATTTGCTAAAGTAATAAATCAAGGGAGAAGTAAGGTCGTTCCCTCATAGACCTCTATATAATTTGAAGTCAGGGGAGCCAGCCCTTGCTAGCCATTACAAAAAACTGCAGGTTTAAGACACTTCCACATGCATGGGCTTCACTTTTAGACTCAGTGGCTAGATCCATGGTAACTCTTGCCAGTCTGTTGTACAGTGCAGCATATACCTGTGAAAAGTATGTCCAGTAAAGAAACTATGTGCCATTTGCAGGTCAAATTGTAATAGTGACAAGCAATACCAAAGCTTAGCATGTTATCGCTGTTATTGCTGGCATCTCAGTTGATCATGAGTAACAAACCATTTATATGCTACTCAGTAGTAGCATATATTTAATTGAAAAGTGGTTTGTGGCAATGGAATATCCTTTTCTGCAGAGAGGAATCTGGGTGATCCAGAGCAGGCTTAAAATTTAATGGACATGTCGTGCAGAGGTCAAACTGGAACAATGTGTTACAATAAATATAATGAAATCATCCTGAGAGAACCAGGGCTGTCTGCAGCACATAAGCTGACGCCATTACAGCTTGCTGGACCTTAAGAAGTAAATGAAGGAGCAGAGCTGGAAGGGCTTGGTGTGAGTCTGTGTCAGATTTAAGTGACTTCTATAAACAAGCAGGCTGGTTCACATCTAATATACAGGTAATGAAAAGAGCTGCCGTCTCCAGGAGTGGCCAGTGGGAATAAACAACCAAATGATGCTGAAATGAATATGGGTCAGATCTCATTATAGCTGCACATGTTTTCTTTCAGCCATGTGTGAATTTAATTCCTCTAATTAGCGGTGTGTACGTGCGGTGAAAGTAGAGTCTGGCTAGGTGTTAAATACGTGACACTTTTCATTTGGGCAGAGAAAGTTATTTGGTGTCAGACGGCCGGTATTCCTGCTGAATGTGATTATAAAATAATGCACAGCCAGATCTCTGCCATCTGCTCTGGTGGCTTCACTGGTTTTTATAGATCAGAGGAGCCAGAGATTAAACCACGGATGAAAAATACAGCTGTAGACAGGATGATATGACTGCAGCCAGACTCTGCACGCATGTGTGTACAAGACAGCTTCCTGGTATGGTGTTAGTAGTGTTGATATGCTCAGTAGGGTTGTGTGCACATACAGTATGGGAACCACATTAACCATCTAATGCTCACCTTTACACTGAAGACATAGTTCAAAGTCAACATCCTTGTTTTGCCTCAAATTGTGTATTTCCGCTTGCTACTTTGTTGCTATCTTGTGTGTTCACACTAACACGCATGGCTACATGCATCTGGGGGAACTCAGCTGTTGGTGAAAATCTAAGATCAGGTGCTGCACTGGAAAAAACAGACAGCACCAGAACACTACTGGACCCAAAGCTGGAACCACAGGAGAAATTCACCAGTGATTTTCTGCCCACAGATTCTGTAATGAGTTTCTGCCAACATAAATGACTAACTTCTGCTAGCAATACTACATGAAATACTGCATACGTTATTTTTCAATCCTAAATTTGCTTTGGTTTCAAACGGTATACTAGCCTGGCAGTGGCACCCAGATGGTGGCCCAACAGTTAAAAAGTTGAGTATGAAAAGCTGTGGATGCTTAATGGTATAATAGTCAATCTACTTAATGGCATAGTGGCTGGACAGAGGACAAGGTAACCAACCAGTTTTCAGGTGGTAGGAGGAATGATGGTCTGCACAGATAGCAAAGCCTAAGCTGTGTATTGCTAGCACAGGCAGTATAATAGATTGACATCACCAACATGTGCATAATGTTTTTGCTATTGCCATCTTCCTGTTTTGAAACCGTTTTCTTTAAAATGAAGTGAAACTACTAATTGAGCCTGTAAAGTCATTAGGGAAGTGTTTGCAGAGTGAAGGGGAAATGATGGTTTAGTGGTGGTGGCACGTTGGCACTCTAGTGACAGAGGGGTCCGTCTACCTGAAGAGAGCATCTGTTGTCAGACCGGGTTGTATATGTGGTACAATCAGCCTGTGGGCATCTCTGACTTGTGCTGTTGTTGGTCTGTCAGCCAGCTGTGGAGAAGAGTGAAACTAACATACAGAGTGAAATGGAGTGTTAAAAACTGTGAAAACCGTCCACGTTAGTTACTGTGTGTATTCTCCTTACTGTATTTTTTAAATCTTTGATAGTTGCTCCATAGTATAAGGATTTATAGATTTGCCTAACAAGTAAAAGATACCTGGTTTGATCCTACATGGAGTTACAGATTCCTTGTGGGTTGCATTAGGAGGGACATCTGGAGTGACAATCTGCCAAATATGCAGAGTTACCTGCTGTAGAAACTTCTTGTGAATAAGGGAGCAGCTGAAAGTACCTTTTTGTTAATGTTTGAGTTTTTTGTGCTGCTCCCATTTCTGGTGAACCCAACTGTTGCTTCCCAGTTCTGGATCACTTGTCAGCTAGGCCCAGCTAGCATTTCACTAGCTGGGCCCACGTCCTCATTTATGTTTGACAGCGTTTTAGTAGGTAAAGGTGAATGGCTTGGACACGAATCGAGCTGCAGTTTGGGGAAGGCCTCGAAGGGGACTGGCGGCGGCTCCCGGGCCTGGCAGATCCCCAGAAATGAAAAGGGGAGGGACGGTGGGGCACGTAAATGAGAATGAACAGCTTATAGGACTGGGGGAACCTATATAGATGAGAACCGCAAGAAGCATGTTTAGAGGCGTGGTCCTGCTCCTGAAACTTCATCTTCATTGGACCGGCACACAGCGTCATTCACCTCAAGGAATGAGAAGTCTGGATTTTGGAGGACTGGAAAGAAGCACGTTTTCAGTAGGTGCTCTGTAGGCATATACACATGCAAAGTAATGCAACCTTATCAACATTTATTAAACGTGAAACGTGATTTATTAAACGAACTGTGGACTTGTATGAACTTCGCCTCACCCCCTAGTGGCCATTAAAAAGAATGCACATGTGAAGCACAAGTTTCTTGTCTTCGCTTTTCAGATTTTTATACTGTCTATGCTAGGTCACAGCATCAGTTCTTGGGCACACTGAAATTACAGTGGTTTGTATTACCTCATGTTTGTGTGTTAATTTGCCATTCATGACATAGAAAACAGTGTTATATATGTGTTATACATGGCAAAAGGCCTGACAAGCTGTAAATGTTTGCAAAAGGTGCAAATCATGGTCAAAATGGTGCAGCTGTCATTGCATGTTCAGTTTGAGGCAACACAGTTCTGTCAAACATGTATCACGCCAGTAAGTACTGCACATTGTGTGCTCACAGAAGTACCCAAATTGAGACAGTGTCTGACTCAATACATAAAAGACACTTTCTAAAAGTTTGCCAGTTCATAATAGAAATGCATGGTGAGTAATTTTCAACATATACTGAAGAAATAATATTGTTCGCTGTATGAGCACACAGCAACAGAAGAAAAGTGTAGGAGGCATTTCTATTTTTCAGGTGCAATCAGCATCGCTAAAGTAACTCTAAGTGCGTCTTTTAAAAAAAAATGTGTTTGCTGCATGAAGCGTGAGAGGGGAGGAAACAGTGTTTACTTGAACAAAAATAAAAGGCAGTCATTATGTGAAAGGCAGCCAGATATAGAAAGAAGAAAGGAACTAAAGCAGGCAGGTATCTAAGATACAGTGAAGGGGTCACAAATTCAGGCTGGCAAGACAAAAAGAGGACAGAAAAATATAAATCAAATGAAGTAAGCTGGAGAAGTTTATAAATGTGAGCAGGGTAGTATTCATTGGAAAACAGGGCTGATGACAAATGAGATGCAGGTATGTGGTGAGGAGACTGACCAGGCGTTGAGGGCACGAAGAATAAAATTCCAGTCACATCTTAAACGTTCAGCGATTCTGCTTTCTATAAACTATAAAGAGCTCGACACATTAATTTGCACTGTTTACTGATAAACTATTTGGAATGTGCTACAGTTTGACATAATGGTCAATGGATCATAGCGTAGCCCCTTATTTGTCCATCATTCACTTTGTATAACTAGAATTTAAACTGAAACATGAAAGAGGAATGAGTTGTGAGGCATAAATATTTGGTAAAAAGTGGCTAAAACTAACATTCTACAGTTAAAGATGCAATGAAATGAAAAAAGTAGTATCTGTTAGTGACAACCCTACAATGACTTATCACCTAAATCTGAGGCTCTTCTTGGCTTCACAGAGTTTTATGGTAAGTTGTAGCTCATTGTTTGGCTGTCCAGCCTCTAAATTTATAGTTCTGTTCCACTCTCACTGCTCTCCTATCGTCCTTGGCACAATAGGAACTACTCTCACAGATCAGGGAACCGATAATTGTTTGACGACTTGGCATCTAGGGTTATTGGCTAGTTTTTAGGGGCTTCCAGTATGAAACATTTTGGTAATTTTCATTGCATAAAGTCAAATGAATTTGTGCATTTCTGTGTCCATCCATTGAAAGAAAGGCACAGATGCCTAAAAATCCCTCTCTACAGCACTTCTGTGCAGTTACTGAGAGATCCCACATGAATGTGGAGGAGCAGCTCCTGAATGACAGAGGTCCTCATCCTCTCTAACTGTATCCATGATCTTATTGTTTCAGTTACCACCCAAAGTTTGTGGCCATAGGTGAAGAGTTAATCAACCAGTAAATCAACAGCTTCACTTTAATGCTAAGCTTTGTCTTCACTACAGCAGATTGGTACAAGATGCGCATCACTGCAAATTCTGCTCCTGTGTCACCAGCTCCACTCTTAATCCACTCAACCATTAAAAGCAACCAAATAATTAATACACATAAAGAACTTTTCATATTTATATGAACTTCCTGAAGAATCATCCTCAAAAGAAAGATGTTCTTTGAAGAGCCAGGGAGCCTTTAAATCTTTAAATAACCATAATTTTTCTTTCTACTGTACACATATGGGGACCAAAACGTCTTGTGTGTAGTGGAGTTTTGAAGTCCTGTTTTGAATACAGGTAAATTTACAATACAGTAAGTAACAAAAACCTTCATGAGGGGATAGCCGATGGTTTTGTGATTGCTATTCAGCCAGTGTGCCCTTCTGTGATCTCCATGGAGACAGTTTACCTACAGAATATAAACCCACAGATGATTCAGATGGGATGGATTAATACTACTCGGACAACAAATGTGTGATGACAACTGAAATGCTCTGGTAATATTCATGTTTACCTTTTTGTCTTATTTTTACATTGTGCTGTAAAGCTTCCGTGATTATAAGTTAATCAATTCTAAATTTGAGTTGGTTTGTAATACATGACAGCTAAAGCTATAGTCCAAATGATGGCATAGAATCTGTTTTGTATTGCTTGTTATGATAATATGTATATATGGTATATTAATTACTTTCTGTTCTTTTTGACTTACCTGGCTGCCACGCCAGTCCTTCCTGGTTTGGGTGAAAGAGGAGGCTGAGGGTGGAGCTGGTTTAAATGCAGAAGCCAATAAAATGGACTGATCCATCTATTGTGACCATGCAGGGGGGAATGGGGTTCTTCTTGAATTATGGTTAGCTGGTATCTCTGTGGTTTTCACCTTTGGAATATACAATGGGGTTGTTTCTCATTTGGGCAGGTCAGTTGGTTGAGTTATGTTTTATTAAGTGGCTTTTGAGTAGAAATTTGTTAGAACCTCCTTTATATTTGTTAACCTCCTAAGACCTCTCTTCCACAGCATGCATAATTTCTCTTTGATATTTTGCCCCCGACTGTAAAAACAAAGGTTCTTATTTTTTTTTAAGAAAAATAAGAGCCACATATGTTATTCGTTTTTTTGATAGAACAGTTTTAAATTTTGGATATCAGACCCTAATTTTGGTCTAAATTTGATGTCCTTGGGCGCCAGGTCCTAGGGGTTTTGTAATAAAATAATTTTGTCCTTTTGGGGTATAATAAAACCCAATTTTTGAAGATTTCACCTGTGTCTGTATGTTCTTGTCTGCTTGGTCCCTGATAAAATGGAAACCAGAGAGTAAAATCTTTTGTCACTTGCCACTAGATTCTGTGTGCTCAAATGCAGATCTCTATTCATGGAGATTACCCAGAGAGAAAAAAACCAAATCTGTCTGTTAACAACTTCACCAAAAAGGCATGACGTGACTGATGTGAATGCCGCTTTCTATAGCCTGACCTCAGTGCTGAGGTCTCCACTGCTTCCAAGCTGCACATAGTCAGATTTCAAATTCAAATTTCACACATGATTAAACCAACTTAACTCTACTCAACCTTAGACCATTAGATCATTTTTATACAAAGGAGTGATAGCAGGTGATGGTGACATAGCTCACTCTCCCTGAGCCTCAGATGTGTGCTGCATGCGGCCGGATTGGTTCGCCATCTGCATCATGATGCAGACTTCCAGGAGTCCGTTCGAGCAGCAGGTGCGCCTTTAAACAGCTGCTTATGTTGCCTAATGGGCCACGCCAGCATCGGTGAAAATCTCCCTCGATAAATAAAAGGAGCTGCCTGCTTTTTCAAAGTCACACTGCCGTCGAGCTTCAAGACAACCACAGAAAACCCAGCAGGTATCTGCTTCTATCTGCTTCTAATGAGGATGTTCTGCTCTGTTTTGTTTTGCAAAACCCAAGGGGTGTGGATTTTGTTGCACCTCTGCAGAAGTTTCCCAGTCTTCTGTACTTTCTAGAAAGCCATCCCTGCATTTTTGATCTTGCAGCCATTTTTCTGTTCATATCAAATTGTTTCTTGGAGCTGTGAAAGCCCCGTGGAGCGTTGAGCTGTGCCAATTCTTATCAAAGCCCCCAAGACTGGGTCTGAAAACAACAGTCAAATCACAGCAGGCCTGTTCAATGAGCAGACAAAGTGGTGGAGGTGGCTGTAACAGGCAGGTGTGTATTTAGAAGAACTGTGACTGAACATGAAAAGCCCAGAGCAAAGCCAGTTTGTTATTTCCTTACCAGGTGAGTCCCCACAGATCTCCTGCACCTTTCAAACAAAAACAATCCCAAACACATGATTGTGTGGTGCGGAGCAAAGACAGGCATAAACAACAATCAAATGACTTTTGTAGTAAAACCAGCAGGTATTATTAATTATTTAGCAATAAAAAGGAACCAGCACTGAGGAGAATCTCTCAGGATTACTCGCAGGGCTCGTGACACTAAATGTGAATAAAACAGGATCTACTCTTCTTACTGACTGAATGCAGCAGCGAAAGAAGATGCAGGACACCTTCCCTTTAGGTGAATTCACTTTCTGTATTCATGGAAACAGCTGACATTTTCTCGCAAATTCCCTAAGGGGGAATTCCTCTGATTTTACACATGAAGCTCAGGTGAGAAGTACAAATCAGTCAGTCAGAACAGGAATTTAATGTCTTCTGTGGAACTTGATACGGCAAGCAAAAACAATTACAAACCTGAGGTGTGCTGTGTTTGCTGCTTTCACACAGAACCACTTCAATTTGAGTGTACATCCCTGGTGCAAACCTTGCTGTCACATCAGATAAATGTCTAAAATGATCTGCTTCTGTTTTGTTAACCAGGTCCTTTGAATAAAAATATTGACATAACCACCTGCTGGTTTGTTGAAACCCACAACATAATGGCCATAGTCCTCTGGATTCTTTGGAACCTGAACAAAATATCTGGATGAGAAAGTGAAAGAAAAGAAAGAAGTTAATGCCTGCAAGCTGTGTGAGCAAGGTGCAGCCATACTGTATACTGTGTGTGTGTATGCAATGCAGATGCTAATTAGTGCTAAATTACCTACAGTTTGGAGCACAGGCAGCCATATTATAATTATAGCAATGACACAAACGTATTCAGGAGGGCCAGTTCAGTAAAGTAGTAGCGAAGTCGACCAGATCTAGCTGCTAAAGCTGCCTGTGATCCCCAACAAAGCATACATTTATATTAATTCAGAAGTTTACATTTCAATTTCAATAATTAACTTATGATGTTCTCTCAGCAGTTGTGATTAAACAGGCAGTTTATTAATAAAAATTAAAACAGCTTTTTGTGTGTGTGTGTGTGTGTGTGTGTATGTGAGCCTGTAAAAATGTTTATTTCTGTTGTAAAGTTGGGCATTTCAATGTTGAAGGCTATGAGGGCGTGAGTCTGTGTGTGAGGGCAAAGGTTTATGTTGTTTCTTACCAAATAAATCGTGTTAAATTACCCGAGTGAAATTAAAGGCACAGTATTACTGGGCTGCAGTTTTGTGCTGCTGTGAACCAGCTGTGGGGGATTTACAGCTGTTATGATTCAGACCGACAGGAACATTTTTCCCAACTCAGGGATCATAATAATAAAAAAAATATAATGTTAAGACAGTATTAAGAAGGCAGAGTTAGTCAGTCTAAAGCAGGGGTGTCAGACTTAAAGTCTGGGGGCCAGAATTTTTGTAAATTAACAAAACTTTCTGCTTCATAAATACGGGACAGTCTGAGCAACAAGCTACCAGAATTTGTTTCCATAATTTTCAGAATACTTTATTAATCTCTGAGGAAAAAACTATTGTTTACAATTTAAGTTGTGCTGACAGATTTCTTTCATTCGATACAACAGCATTTCTGTATCATGCAGGAAAACTGAGACGTCTTGTTGAAATTGCACTTCTTCTTCTCATATTAAGACATCTCAGGGATTGAATGTGTTGTTAAACTTCTTTACTCCGACAGAAAGGGGAATTTCACCAATCTGGCCTACTTAAGATCACAGTATCTAGCCCTTGATGCAAAATCAGGTTGACATCCTTGGTTTAAAGCTGTCTTGTTAGTCTAGTTTTGGTAGTCAAACTGGAGTAAAAAGTAAAGATGTTATTGCATCTGTTGTTTTGACTTTGACTGTTTACTTTAAAGTCTTCCTATTCTGAGTAACTTTATGGAAGTCACTGATGAGACCTGATAAAATTTGTAAATACATTACATATTCAGAAGTTGTTTGTTTATTCTTCAGAGATATACAAATGAATCAAGATCGCTGTAATTGTAAAATGTAAGCTAAATGGCTAAAGCTATCCCTTTGTTCCTTCCTCATGGGTAAAGTAGCAAGTATCTTTTTAACCACATTTGTGATTACATGTAAGGGATCAGTAAGACTCACTGGTTTGCATATTTAGTGAAAGGATGGTGAACAGGTTTCCCCCTTGGGACAGTAGTTTCCACTCTTTTTTTGCATCTAGAAAAATGTCCCACCATTTTTTAAATAAATTATGGAGGTGGTACAACAAAGAAAGAAAACATACCTATATGACAGCGATTGTCCAGTGCCTTGAGAGCTTATTTATATGCAGACTGCAGAGGCTTTATTACTGCATCAGTGGTGAAATAAAAAAAAAGAGGTTGTTATTTGAAGCAATAATAACATGCAAATAAATCTGAACAGCTTCCGGTGTTGGGTAATCATGAATAAATTTAGTTTAACTAAGATTTTGCTTTTGTAGGAAGGCGCTAAACTTGTTCTTAAACCAAAAAAAAAAAAAAAAAAAATCAAGGCTTTACTTTAAAATGATACCACGATATTTAAAATTGGACCTACATCACTGACTGAATATCGCATTTTTTATAAAAAACACAACTTTTTAAAACAAATTTTAGCATAAATACAAAAAAAGCTGCAAGCCACACATACAGTTACTTTAAAAACAAACATACACAACAGCAGAAATATTCTCCTCACAGACTAAAAACAATTAGGCAACCAAATCAAGAGTTCAGGCAGCAGCTTTGGTTCAGTCCACTGATGCTGTCTTCCTTGCAGAGCAGCACGGTACCTTCTAGCAATGTTTGACAGCTTTGACAACAGTTACATCAGAATCTGACATACTCCTATGACTGCTGGTTTCCCACCTGGCACGCTTCTCCCTCACAGAAATCTCAGGAGAGCAACTCCATCCTGTCTCATAAGACAGAGGGGCACAGGAGGAATTCTCCGCTCAGTTGGCGTGCAACCTGCTGCAACTATTTCAAGTTGCTTGACACTAACCTCCTCCTTCAGGCAGAGAAAAATACGACCTCCATTCTGGTGCAGAACCAAAGCGAAGCACCAACATGCAGAGATCTTCTATGATGGAAGCTCGGTAGCTTTGACATCTCTGCTGGGCAAATGTGTGATGCAAAGGGCTTGTCAGGAAAAAAAAAAGTGTAAAAACTGACCCCGTTGAGTCTGATTACATAGTGAAGCAGGAAGAAGAGTAAGCTTGGGGCTTTGATGCCCCGTGGTGCCACAAGATGAATTTGAAGAGATGTAGTCTGATATTTTTTTCTTTCCTGCAAATTCTGAACAATTTTAACTCATTATTCAATTTAAAAGAGCAAAATAGGAAGGATTAATCCTGCTGTGGTCTCAGTACTTAATGTCAAACATGAGAAAAACAGAGATCCTGGACACGGTGGCCATAATATCTCTTGAATAGACAAAGATAGAAAGCCTGCATTAAGGATACAAAAAGACTGGAAGTGCCGCCCTTGCTTGGCGTGCCAAGGCTAACTTTACGTGCTTGCATTGTGGTTAAAGAAAGATTACATTAAGCACACCATAAAAGGACTACTTAAATAGAAGCACTTTAACATCAAGCACATTGCAAAGAACCACATGCACACAACATAAAATACTGTAATCAATAAAGTGCCGGCGTCAACTGATTTTGCAAAAGTAAAGGTTTTTGCAACATAAAGCATAATAAATAGCATAAAAACATATTGCGTGTGGACTGTGACTTCTCATCTTGTATGGTGAGAGTGTGAACAGTCTCAGGTAGAAACTGCTTGTGTGTCTGTAAGTCAGTTTTTAGTAACCTGTAGCATCTCCCTGACCGCAGAAGGTCAAACAGATGGTCTCTGAGATGAGAACAGTCTTTTACAACATTTTGGCCTCTGGAAAGGTGACGTATGTTTGCAACGTCTCGAAGGGAGGGACGGGGCAGTCAATTACTTTTTGGGCAGTGATGATGACCCTCCGTGGAGCTTTTCTGTCAGCTACAGAGCAACTGGCATAACACACTGTGAGGCAGTATGTGAACATCCTGTCTACTGTGATATGGCAAAACATCACCACAAACTTTTGTTTAGAGGTTATTTAAACGAAGGTACCGGATGGGCCTAGCTGCAAGGCTGGGTATGACAAGGAATGACATTAAGCTAATGGTCTGATGATAATAATAGAGAACTAGCTTCACCAGGTTACTGTATAACTAGCAAGCTGCACAAGAGGCATCTCTACATACACAATAACCAGCGTTCACACAGCCAGCTCGTAGACATTTTTAAGGCCATGAAAATGCAATACTCAGTGTCAAGAACATACTATGAGATACAGAATCCTAATTTTTCAGCATTTTATTAAAAAATGCTGATGTTATTTATTGAGGTTACCTGTTACACATTTCTTTATTTTTATTATTTCACTCTATAGCAAAGTAACTACGCACAATGCAAGCGCTCAGTCTATCCACAGTCTGAAATAAGCTGCTCATCTCTTTAAGCCAACTTTCTTCTCATTGGGTGCCCCTCGCTAACGAAACATTTTCAGGTGGGTGGGGCTTCCGTACTCTGACCATATTAGGGCTATCTGCTATTACTGACACCATATTGGTGACATCAGATCAGTCTGAAGCCTGAGTTTTTGGCTCACTCCAATTACTTTAGTCACACCAAAAGACCTTTAAAATTCACCGTATTTTTCAATATGAAAGACTAAACGCATGAAGACATTTAATTCACTGGAGTCTTGTAGTCTGTGAAGGAAATAATGTGAAGCACATAGTGATTAAACAAGAATGTGCCCTTATCTTTGAAAGGAAAGCACTCTTATTACAAAGTAGGGAACTGCTGTTGCTGTAACGTTGACATTTAAAAATGATTTATACTCTTTCAACGCCTCAGCTCTGTCTTTTCAAATTACACATAATCAGGCCAGCGCTCTTAGAAAGTCTAGAGCAGAATTTTCACCTCATCTGTATTCAAGCATGAGGTTATATGGAAAATTTAAAGCAAATTTAAGGCTGTCACCAGCAAAGCTCCCGGAGAAAAGCTGCAAAAGAAGTGAGAAGTTTAAGGTCAACGCAGTCAGCAGATTGGCTAAAGATTTCCTATTCCATGTCTGTCAGTGTGATTTGTTTGACTCCCATACAGTATCTTCTTCTATCAGTATTGTCAACACAAAGATAAAGTCCCATGGGTTTTTTGTACAAGATGATCAAAGTGATTCTGATTGTTGTTCATTGTCCCACTCAGGAGAACTTAGAGGTCATTTTTCATCCAGCCACTCTGATGCTTCAGCCTGAAACGCTCCACAGAAAACTGCTTTTCTCCGATTCACTGAAATCTGTCTCTGTCTCATGCAGTTCAAAGCTGTGCAAAGTAATAATCCATCATTGGGCGCTCTGACCTTGGGACATAAGTGGCATCACAACAACAACACAAACAACTTTTAACACCTGCTCCGACTGGCTCGCTGCCCGTTGCCAATATGGATGAGTAGAAATATGGATCCAGGTGGGATGTGAATATGGATGCGATTACAGCTCTGATTATGGTGGAAACACAGTGAGATGGAGCTGGGAATAGATTGATGGATACATGGCGAGATAAAGAGAACGAAGTTATATTCGTGTAAAATATTCTGATGTAGTGAATTTAATTATGATGACAAATCTGGTTATACATGAAAACAGCATGGGTGGCAATATAGATGGTTTCAATAAAGTTGCTTTAATGCTATCCAGATAAATCCCTTCATATCTGCTGCGCGTGGTAAATTAATGACTCCAAATGTAACTCTATATCACTGCTCAGTGGCGCTCTTGATGAATTTCTGATCTCATATGTTAAAAAAAGAAAAAGAAAAACACAGCAGGAGACACGATCATAAGGAAGCAGGCCTAAATACCCCCATTCACAAAAAAAGATGTGAGGGAAAGATACTACGATCTGTTTATTTGAAGACACTAATGCCATTAAGTCCTCAAGCAACACGATCATCACAGTCAGGCGTTGTTACGACATCTGAGGGGAACCTGCGTACTCGTTCTGGAAACATTTCTACTTTAAAAGTGGAAACAGGAGAAGGATGGGTGACGCAATGCTCAACCAGGAGTAATAACACAGATTGAGTCTTTCCCACTTACTAGTTGCACTCAAGTAAACACAGAACTCGATATGAACATGGAAGGCTCCCTTTAATTATTATTTTAATTAAATTTCATGCTTTTTTTTTTTTTTGAACAAATCAATGGTGGTTTCATGTAAATGGTCTTTTTTTGCACCATGCAGATATGTAGTTCAAGCTACAGCGTTCAAGTTGTATGTTAAACCTTTCATAAACTTATTACTGCTGTATATAATCAGGATAAGGAACAACATTTACCGGTAGATCTTATTTACATAAAGGTTTCCACAAACTGGGGAGAAATTTCAAATATTTTACTTTTGCAAACAATGAAATGCTTTCTTAATGTGATTTGTTGCAAAATACATTTGTTGCAGGAGTGGTACTAATTTTTGGTCTGGATCACCAGTTTTTGCTAATATCTGCAATATAAAGAAATCAACTCTCTCTAAAAAAAATCTAACTTCATGGGAGCCTCTGCTTCGCCTCCAGCTGGGAGCGAGGAAACTGAAATGTTTTCATTTAATTTCTCTGAAAGCATATCAGTGAGGGTACAAATCCAGCTTTTCTGTGAAGCTTTACACTAAATAATACCAAAAGGATGAGAAAGGAAAAAGATTAACACGACTGATCTCAGCCTCCTCTGGACAGAACGTTCAATCACAGATGGTTTTCTTTTCTCTCTCTTTGACACTTTGTACGTGAAGAGGATTTCTCACCAGTGACCACATGACTTCTGAATTTCAATTAGGGACCTGGAATATGTGGACAGCTCTCACTTAGCAAAGATAGAGATCTTTTAAATGCCTTAAAATCTATATACACTTACTGGTCACTTTATCAGATACACCTTGCGAGTATTGATTTGGATCACCTTTTGCCTTCAGAACAGCCTTCATGTTTTCATGCCATAGATTCAGCAAGGTGCTGGAAACATGATAGGATCACACAGTTGCTGCAGATTTGTCCGCTGCACGTACATTATGTGAGTCTCCATTTCCATTACATCCCAAATGTCCTCTATTGTAGGACTGAGATCTGGTGACCGTGCAGGTCACTTGAGTACAATGTTCAAGAAACCAGTTTGAGATGATTTGAACTCTTTGACTTGGTGTGTTTTCCGCTTCAAAGCAGCTCGCAAAAGATGGGTACACTGCGGTCATAAAGGGATGGACATGATCAGCAGCAATACTCCAATTGGTGCTAGGGAGCCAAAAAATATACCTCAAAAGATTACATCACCATCAGCCTGAACTGTTGATACAAAGGAGGATGGATCCATGCTTGTTGTTGAGCAAAACAATCATATCAGTCATGCGTTCTTAAGAGATGAACTAGCCCAACTGAAGGTAAGCTGTGTACACATTCTTGAAACATACAAGAGACTAATGTTGTTTATAGTAATCCTATTACCTGGTGCCCCATTTTGATGTGTCCAGGTGAATTTTAGCCTTAGTTTCATGTTATTAGCTGACAGGAGAGTGTGGTCTTCTGTTGCTGTAGGTCATCTGCCTCAAGGTGTGATGTGCTGGTTTTTGAGAGATGCTATTCTGCAGTGGTGTCAAACTCCAGGCCTCAAGGGCCAGTGTACTGCAAGTTTTAGATGTGTCCAACACAGCTGATTTAAATGGCTAAATTACCTCCTCAACATGTTTTGAAGTTCTCCAGAGGCCTGCTAATGAACTAATCATTTGATTCAGGTGTGTTGACCCAGAGTGACATCTAAAACCTGCAGGACACCGGCCCTCGAGGCCTGGAGTTCGACACCCCTGCTCTTCTATATTCATTGGGTGTAATGAGCTCAACAGAGTCAAGTAATTCTGCTACACACTTTTTTGCATTCTCTCTTTTTCTGGACCACTCTGTAAACCTTGATGGTTTATAAGTCAAACCCTGAACCCTGAAGCGGTTTGTGGGGATAATCTTCATTTACTTATTTTCTGTACTTATTTACTTTTGTCTGTTGTGGCATTTTTCTGTTTTTCTGATATATACCAAAGCAACATGTATGTCCTATCTAATACGTGGTTCTGATTAGACGTTATTGCCACTGGTCGTGTTCATGTGACTTATCACGGGTGATTTAAAATGGCGTTTCCCTGTGTTTCACTGTCTGTTGAAGAGGAGGTGTCCTCAAACCATCGCACATTACTAGATGCAGTAAATAAGAAAATTTGAGTTCTGCTGTGTGCAAACTGTCAGTTCTTTTCTATGTTCAGTTCTGCACCTGCCCCACGTGGTGGTGAGGATGTACATGGATTTCTTTAAATAACAGTTGAACAGGAGTACTTGGGGAAGTGGATGGCGACTTTTTGATGCAACATTTCGCAGCCTTGCCTGGTGCAGCATTAAATGCCTTCTGTGTTTTCCTATAAGTCCAGTCAATTTGATTTGTAATGACTTTAATCAAGGCTGCAGTCTCACAGGGCTTCACGACGCCTACATTTTGAAAGAACAAATGAAAACAAGGGTAGCAATGCTTTCTAAAACTAGAATCTGCCTGGTGGGGAAATTAAACCACAGCTGCCAGTTCTAACAGCTTTCTCTGAGCAAAATAAATAAAAAAAAATGCAGAAAACCGATGTGAGGTTAAATAGATCTATTTAGAAATACATTATTCATGTGCCCTTCAGTAGACATTAAACTGACTTTAAATTATAGCCTGAAAACATTTCTCTTGCCTCGTTGTTGGCTGAATATATTGCCCTTTTAAAGCATCTGCAGGGATGGTTTTGCACTAATGATTCCTGCAACGCTTGACCATAATCCAGTTTACTCTGCTGTAGGTTGATAATATAAATCCCACTGTCACAACAGGAAAACATGTTAAGAGATTTGTGGTTATATTTACAGAGTTTATATCCCGTGTACTTTGGCTTAATAAAGCTGTTTTCTGAGCATCTTATCGAGCACCGAAAACACACAACCAATGTCAGTGTAATCCTCATGGTGCCAGGTGACTGTCAAAGCATCTTTGTTCCTCTGCCCGTCACCTGGATAAAAAGTAAACTGATCCTAAATTGAACAATATACGCTGCCACTGCTGCTCCTGTGAGAGTCATTTCGCATTGACTCTGGAAAATCTTTTGAAAAAGCCCTAAAATAAGAGAAAAGTTGACCAAGTTGAAGATAGCCTGACAATATCTGGGAAAATATAACAGCAAACTGAAGAAGAAGAAAAAAAGAGACAATAATTTGAGGGAGAATGAGATGGAGGCTCCTGCTGAGCAGAAAATAGCTCACCATCTCGGTTTGTGAGATAACAACAAATAGGAGGCTTCTGTAAATGTCATCCTGTGGGCGTGTGTAATGGGAGGTGTGTCACAGGGTAAATGAGAGACTTTAGCTGGAGAGAACCTCATGATATCGACTGTAATGGGACAGCTTAGGTGATACCTGCAGGAAAATGGAGGCTTCTTACCGAGATAATTATATATGACTGAAAACACGGGTAATTTTCATTACAATCTTAAAGAATTGAAAATGACTTGGGCTTGTTGAATATCACTTTAGAGTCCAAGTCATTTACGTGCAAACATGAGAAAATTGGCATTTGTGCAGGTGGAAGCTGAATTTGTGAATTACATTATGTTTCAATAGAACAGGCAGCTCATGTTCTAAAATGAACCGAGGCTGCTGAGAATAAATCGGAGTTTTTTTGCATAGCAGAATGTTTTTAAAGGTTTAGTTTCATTAAAAAAATCAAAGAAAAGAAAAGAAAAAGATTTTGCTGTACTAACATGGATTAAAATGTGTCTAAAACTATCAAACAGATTATGACATCTAAATTTTTAAGGTAACTTCTATTACAGGAGTGGGCAATCTCAGTCCACGAGGGCCGGTGTCCCTGTAGGTTTTAGATCTCACCTTGGGTCAACACACCTGAATCACATGATTAGTTCATTACCAGGCCTCTGGAGAACTTCAGGACATGTTGAGGAGCTAATTTAGCCATTTAAATCAGCTGTGTTGGTTCGAGGACACATCTAAAACCTGCAGGGACACCGACCCTCGTGGACTGAAATTGCCCACCCCTGTTCTATTATCTTAATCTGTTAACGATCCTTAGACTGCATTTAAAAAAATGGACATCTTCTCATCTGAAAAGTGAGGCTGTGACTCAATAGCATAGCAAAGTGTGTAATGGACACACTGGTCCACCCTGTGAATGTCCAGCTTTCTCTGTCCTAAGCGTCAAATAGACATGCATGGTTAATTTGCACTACCAGCATGGGGAGAAAATATTTAAAGCCAACAAGTCGCTACCAGCTGAGGAAGATGTGAAATACATTCCAGGCCATTCCAGGAACTATTAAGCTAGGTGGCTGATATGTATTTAGAAGTAAATGTGCTAGCAATGTCTCTTTAAATGTTTTCCATTTATTTTTTCATGTTGGCTTGAAATAAAATATCGCCATCTGCTGGTATTGCAACTTACTGCAACTTAAGCAACTTACTTTCGACAGGCAAAGCTTGACGTCGTTATACGGAGTGTCGCAAATCTGTATTTTTTTGAATGCCCACCCGGGGTTACTCATCTGGCTGCAAAAATAAATATGACTGTGTAAAAGTGTAACAGAAAAAAGCTATTTTCAGTTCAGATCAGTTCACAGTCTTAGTAGCTCGTTTGAAGACTTATTTAATACTACAAAATGTTAAGTTTGTAAATTATGGATTCTCTAAGGCTACGTTCACACTGCAGGCGAAAGCGCATCAAATCCAACTTTTTTGACCCTATGACAGTGTGAACAGCACAAATCCGATATTTTCAAATCCGATCTGGGTCACTTTCCTATGTGGTGCTGAATCCGATACATATCCGATGTTTTAGAAAGCGACTGCTGTGTGAACGGTCAAGTCGCATTAAATCCGTCTTTTATGTCACTGACACAAGACAGACGCCAATTATCAGCGCCCGAGAAGACATCGTGAACACTTCCTGGCCATTCAGTGAAACTGTTGGGAAGACAACGTTGGAGAAACGTGAACATTTTATTTGTACTGTATAATCTGCAGATTTTGACACAAATCTGCAACTATCCTTTTAAGCACCGCTCCTCTAAAACAGCAATAAGGATCATTATTAGGTTATTTACATTATTATGTAAATAACAAACAACTTAAAGCAAAATTGGCAAACGTAAAGTCTGAAATAAGTCTTTATATTAAGGGCAATCAGTCAAACAATATTGTTTGCTCTGGGTCTAAACAGCGCGTTGTGTGTCACGTCTTCTTTTGCGCATGCGGGCCGCTTTGAGTGTTCACACTTTGCTGTCACATTTTATTTGTGTCAACATTTTACAAAAAGTGTTGTGGTGGACCACTCGGAATTGAGCCATTAAGACCTGCAGTTCTCAACGAAGAGTCAGAGTACTGTGATGGACTTCTTTTGGAGGGTAAAATGTGACCTCACAGTGTTGGACGAGGAATAACACCATGATAATTTTGATGGGCTGCAGCTCCCTTGTGACCCTGAATTGCATAACATGCAGAAAGGTAGAGAATGGATGGATGGATATATGATGGAATAGAGACAGAAAGGAAGATCAAACAAGATATGCTTTAAGCTGGGATAATTGAATTGCATTTCTGTTGCAGAACTTCTCATTCAGTATTTACTTGCTTACAAAACACCTCAGCTTGATAGACTTATTTAATACTACGTATGGAGGTTAAGTCCATCTTTACATTATGGATTCTCCTTTTCAAAAAAAGACCCTTTTCCGACTAAATGCTTTGCTTCTGAAATGCTCCCAGTGTGACTTAAAGTTCTGCAAAGGATAAAAACCAACAGTCTTGGAGACACGGCGCCACAGACATCCAGCTGATGCATTCCTGGGATTAGATTGTTGGACAGTGTCAGAAACCTCCCACACTCACAATCTTCCTGCTGTCAGATATTTGAAGGTCCTTCCGGCACATTTTTTAAACTTTCCAGTTTATGCAGAAATTTTTGAGGAGATGTGAAATTCTTTCAAGCTCTCTCTCTTCATTCTTCACATTTGTGCGTACTACTGCGACAACAGAAAGGAAAGGAAGAGCCCCCTCCTGTTTTAGAACAATGGACTTTTTAAATTACATCATGAAGAGACAGGGGAAATACATATTTTCTTATTTATTGCAACAACAAAGTAACAAAAACAACACAAGCATTATTTTTCAAATATATGACAAGGTATATAATGTCTAATGACTTGACTGGATAAACATCTGACAGCACTGTGTTCAGGTTAATTACACCTGCTAAAGGCTCCAGGATACATGAGCCAGGAAGTGCAGGGCGCAGAGACAGGTTACATAACTAAAGGTAAAGGATGAGAGCGAGCGTTAAAAACAGGACTATATTTTATCCATACATGATGGTGATTAATAATGAAACCAGGCAGCTAAAAGACAATAGAGATGATGTAATCATAATGGAGTTAAAGAAACAAAAATTAGGAAGTAAAGAAGACACGGTAAACACACAACAGGCTAGCACTAAAAATGAAAAGCTGAAACCAGAAAATGTCTGTATAGGTTTGGTAGCCCTGAGAGCTTTTTGTTCAAGCTCTCAATAAACTAGAAACACAAAGACAAGCAACAAAACCAACAAATATAACAGGGACAACAAGAAGCTGGTTCACATGTAGACATAACATTGATTTTAGGCAGCATCATGTGTCATCGTTGAGATGCGGTTGGATTATCATGCAAATGTCGGGCTACAGTGCGTTGCTGATTGTTTTTAAACCAAGTTTTCCTCCATGGTCACAGTGACTCACCAGTCTGTGATTGAGTCTAACAGTAAAACAGACTGATGAGGGTGGAAGATGAAGGAAAGAACTCAGACAGAGGAAGGTAGAAGGCAATGACAAGTCAAGAGACAGAGTTTAAATGGAGCATTAGCTCTCCCGGTCTGCAGAGAATATTTATCAGATTGCTCCACAGTTCCCCAGCTTCAGTTTAAGAGCACCTTGACTCTTCCAACCTCTCCTTCTTAATAAGAGATAACACTGGTCTAATCTCTAATGGAAAAATAACAGTCCCCAGAGAAACAGAGCTAATCTGTGACAGAGAAATAACAGCAGACGAGGACAACTTTTTAAACATGGCTGCCTGCAGACGACATGTACTTTTAAAGGATTATCCACACACTCATCGCCTTCTCTCACCAAAAACGTTTCCAGCCTCTCCTCTGTGTCTGCTTCCACAGAGAGGAGTCAGTGTTTGCCCTGATTTGTATCGGTTATCACGGCAGAGCTACCTTACAACCTTGCTATCCAATAATGAAATGATTTTCCAGTTTCACCTCCAAATGCTCTTATCAGCCATGTTGAAGGCTGTGAGGAGGAGGGTCAAGCTTTCAACAGCCCATACATTTTTTCTATTAATTAAGATCTTTTATCCAGCTTTAAATCCCTCTAATCTGCAGGTAAAGACTTAAATCTGATAAAAAGTTAGAAATCAATTGGATTTGTTAATTATATCTTGAGTATTATGGAAAAAATGCTCAATATATAGAGCCTGATTAAACACCAAGTTTACTGATGTTTACCTTACAAATATAAGATTGTCTGTTGTGTTGCCTGGATTTACCCTATTGTGCAGCAGTGCAGTGTTGTTGCTGCATGAATGAACCATGGTTACTTTTCCAAGCAAAGCAACACATTCACAGTCACACAGAAATGCAAAACCAGAAACAGAATGAATTCTTATGAACTGATTATCGACATGCAGAGAAATGTACAGTCCAACATTATCCTGTGAAGGTCGGGAGATCCCTGAGAATCTCCATATTGAGTATTTGAAACATCCAGGAATTTGTTTGAGCTGGTTAGGCAGCGTTTTTGTGCAAAATCTTAGATGTGGAGAAGTGGGGCCCAGTGATCTTCTCCACTGACCTTACTCTCTACAGGCTCCTGACCACACATGCATGTGGTCAATAAACTGTCTATAGTGCCGATATAGTGCTGAGGGTGGGAGAGGGAAGGTGAGCTCCTCTCAAAAATTGCACGAGCCGCTGAGCTCTCTTTATAAGAGCTCCGGTGTTCAGTGACCAGAACAAACTGTCTGTTATCTGTAACCTTTTTATTTATTGAAGTAAAAGAAAAAAGAGAGGCTAAAACCTCCATCTAAACTTAAATACACATGTACGGTATGGAATCCAGGGCAGTTCTAGTGGGTTAAAACTGCTTTTTCATATATCTTTGTCACATATTTCCTCTGAACCGCTTTAGTTTTTTTCTGTTTTATATACTCATTCAAAATATAAAACATATAGGGAATATGAGTACAAATCTTGGTATAATACGTGTAGCAAATGTGCATTTCAAATGGCAACATGTTTAAGGTGTTAACGAAATTATTGAAAAGTAAAGCACGTTGCTGTCAAACTATTTTTCTGCTTCTGTTTAGAGAAATAGAGAAATAGATCACTTTACATATACAACAGTGACAAAAAATGACAAAAATAAAAAATACAAATTAGGTAAGGTAATAAAGAGCAAAAAGTAAGACTGAGATTATCCAAGAGAGTAGTTCAAATTTCATTGATAAATAATAAGTATGGTATAAATCTGAGAAAGAGCTGCAAGAAGGTATAATACAGAAAAATGCATGATAGGTATGTTGATGTGCCACAGAATGAAGAGTTATTGTTCAGTTTTATACAGAACCGTGATTTCCTGCAGCGTTCTTTATGTCAGAAAGATAAAAACCCAAAATGTAATTCTTCAAAGTGTTATAACTAAAATGCAAATGGATAGAGCTGATTTTAACCATGTTGATCGGTTTCTGACATTTAGGGACAAATAAGGCTTTGCACTTGATTTAAAAGAGAGACAAAGTTGGAGAGGCAAGTTTGAGATGTCTTGGACATGTGCTATGGAGGGATAGTGGATATATTGGGCAAATGATGTTGAAGATGAAGCTGTCAGGCAGAAAGAAAAAAGGAAAACCACAGAGGAGATTCATGGATGTAGTGAAGAAGGACATGCTGACCACTCTGATGCTTCAGATGAGGTGAGACTGAGGCAGATGACCCCTAAAGGAAGCAACAGAAAGAAGAAGACAGGATTTAAGCACCACTTTCTCAGATGAGAGCACCATTATATGAATCCCTATATGGATTTCCTATGTCTCACCTGATCTGGTCTGAAATCCCTGTGATAGACCCAAGTCTCTACTGACAGGATCGTTTTTCTCAAGCCTGAAAAAGAGGCCAGAGGAAATACAGGAATCTGGTTCCCTCTCGGAGCACTCGAATATGCTGAAAAGCTAACACGGCTTATTGTCCAGTGACACCATAAACACTCTGCCTAACCCCAGCTTTAATTGATTGTAATGAGCTATTCAGATAAGGCTCCTGTGTCAAATGTCTGAGTGTCTCATTTAACCAGCCCACACATGAATGGAATTAAGTGTGTTCATTAGAGATGAATGAAGGAGAAGTGGAGGGAAGTACCAGCGGACAGACTTTGTTACTTCCTACATGCTGTACTGTAGGTGGGCTGATAATTAGCAGGACAAACTCTGCCATCTAATTACTCCGCAGTCGGTCAAATTATAATCTGTGGGAGGTCTGGATGATTACCAGAAGCCTGCTATTAGAGAAGAGATCTTTTCCCTTCAGCAAAACATCATGTCAAGATATCAAGGGCTTCAAGCTGAACCAGACACTGCTTTTTAATGAGAGCGCTTCTCTGCTCTGCTCACTTCCCTGAGAAAGCAGCACAGAACTGGTTATCATGAAATAACTACCTTTGCTGGTAGCTGTAAGGTCTCTAACATCATGTTGCGATGGTTTGATGCTGACATGGTGAGCAGAAAATATATAAAAACCGTATTATGTGCTGATCCTTGTAGCTGAATGTGAGGAAGAGAATTACAGACATTACAGCAGAAGTTCGGGCTGTTGAGGGTCATTTGTTTAATTCATTCAGTAGCAGGTGCTGTAAACATCAAGGAAAAAACAGCATCTTCACCCTGTTACGGAGCTTCAAAGGCTAAATTAGACTGGGTTCCTTTAAAAGCTTTGAAGTCTGTAATGCAATGAATTTTCTGTCTTTAGTTGGTGCATTAACACAGATGTAATATGCTTACATGCAGTACTGATATGACATGGCCTACTCGCGCCCATAACCTGTTCCTACCAAGTGGAGACGCTGGACTTTGGTGAGACTGACTAACGATTATACTTTTTATTAATGTTGAATTTGGAATAGATATTTAATTTAAATGGTGTAGGTGTGTGGGAGAAAAATAAGAGGAGCAAAAGAAGGGAACTGAAGACTTTAGTGGGTTGTTAATAATAAGCTAGCTCAACCCCACCGGTGCTCTGCCAAAAGTTTAGATGTACCCAACAAACAGCAAAGCAACGACAAAGCCAACACTGGTCACTACCAATTATTACTTCACGCATCTGGCTGAAGAGTCTCTTTCACTTTGTCTCAGAGCATTAGCAAGCTTGTATTTTCACTATGTACACAATGTGCAGGGTGGTTGAGTCCAGCATCTAAGAAGGCAAGTTGTGATGACCTCACTGACTGCAGTAATCACCTGCTAAAATCTGCCAGCTTTTGCTCACTTAATTTAGCTATCGTGTACCTGCTGCACGGCTTGAAGTTTTTATAATTGCTCAGTCACACTAGATTAAAAGTAGCATTGCAACTTTCCAGCAACTGGGAAAAAAAATAAGTGGTTTCCAGTTTTTTTGCATTTGGTTACTTGGTTGCAAGTAAGTGTAGGGACCTCTTTGATCACAAGGCGATTGCACATGTTACCTAGTCAGAGGTAACCCAATTCCAAACAACTGTGGTTGACTTTGTCTGAATATGGTTTGCAAATAACTGCCATCTAATTTATAAATGCAGACAGACTGCCAACACATTGCAATGAATCTGACTCAGTTCAGCTGGATGTAGTTTGGTTATATTCCCAAGCATCTGTGTTATTTTAAATTGCTGTCATACAGCAACTATGTAACTATTTGTGAGCCTCATATATTTATGTTTATCTTGATTCCTTGAAGTTGAATTAAAGACGGCAAGTGGCTGCAAGTGGTTGCAGAGCCGTTCCCCAACTTTGAAGCAATCATTTCAAAAGCACACACAGTTGCTGTATTTTAGTCTCCAACCACTCCTCCCTAGTAAGTGAAATTATTATTTTGCAGTGTTTACTGTTACAACTGTAAAAGATCAAGCTTCCTTGGTTGCCAAGTTCGAAAATGTATCAGCCACATCCATCTACAGATGTTGGCTACACATAAGTCATTGCATTTTAAAGTGATGATGATATGTGTTTAATGTTAAGGTTAGATTGAGACTGGGACTACGTTGAGGCCCTACAGCTTTCCTATAACCACCCTATAAATACTTTGGTTTACCATTAATTCAGTTCAAATGAGTCGCCTCAAGATGCTTTAACGGAGTGTGTCTCACAGTAAATAATGATGAGATTTTAGGACATTACTTGATATCAAAAAGAAGAAAAACAAATGCAGAAAAGCTGGAATCAAGTCCCTAATCGGAAGTTCAGTTTTTTCTACCCTGTCTTCAGCTGAGATGAGGAAACACACAATATCTCTACACTATCAAAAGGCCTTTCATAGAGCCCAAACAGCGCTCCATTTTTCCTGCATCCTAAAAAATTGCGAAATCTCACCAAATACAGGGTTTATAATCTGGGTACGGCTGCACTACTTAAACACTGATCTCAGCCTAACAGTATGTGCAAATCCATGCATTATGTACTCTTAATTGCAAGTATGAAAGAACATGATTTGACACACAACAAATTTTAGTTGGTTAGCTCTGGGTTAACTGCAGGGTTTAGGGTGAGCAAAGAGTCATTTCAATTGCAAAGCGGGATTAGTGGCCTATTCATGAAAATGTGTATTTCCATCCGTTCAACTGGCTTACAGTACTATTGTGCTATTGCATTGCCACATATTCTGCTCATTTATTGTGTGAGTGATGACATAACTGCATACTTACTGCATTAGCGTCTTGTACGTAAAGATTAAAACATAATTGCACCATGTTTACAGGCGCACAAAAAGCATGCATCAGCAGCTCTCATCAACATGCAGATCTGTCCCGCTAAACCCTCACTCACCCCTCTGTCATCTAAGCAGCCTTTAATATAGCTGAATACCACAGTAATTACAGATTTTAAAGCTGCTGTTTACATCGCTGTTGAGGAGTAGAGGTGAATAATTGAGGGATTTAAGTCAGCAAAGTGGCCAACTGGCCAACTGGAGGAGAAAACAGAGCCAGAGATTTTTAATGGGGGAAAAAACATGAATAATAACAGCAGTACCTGATTTCAGCAAAGGTCATGCTTTTTAATTTCACTCAGGTTTCTCTATTTTCTGCTGATGTGACTTATAGATCAAACTTACCTGCCCATTCATGACAAAATAAAGAAAAACAAAAGCAAAGAGATGCCAGTAAAGTTTAAATTATTCATCTGTGTGGAGGTGCTGTGAAGTAACTCTGCATCTACAGGCAGCACTGGGTGATATAGTTCTGTCTCAGACCACTGACCACTGCTGTAATACTGCTGTAAATGGTAAATGGACTGCATTACCATGGTGGTTTTCTGGACTCAAAGTGCTTTACGCTATAAACTTCATCCAGCCACTGGCACGTGCTTTAATATAAATGGAAGTGATTTCAATTCACCATTACCCACCATCAAAACAATATCTTTTTCATATTGTTTTGATGGTGGGTAATGACTATGGAACTGCCTACCTTTGTGACACACACACTTTCTTAAATATATTAATAAGTAATACAGCTTGAAAGTTCAGATAATAATAATAATACACGTGAAACCTTTTCTACATTCATATTTCATTTGTCTGTAATACAGTGATGTAATGCATTACAGTATCTAAATATAATAATCACATTACATTTACAGTTTAAGGTAGTAAAACCTACCTTGCCTTGATTCTGTGAAGCCTCAGTCACACAAACCTCGAGACTGGTCAGTGACTCCCTCACTATGGATAATGTGTACACCTGGACCATCGATGAGTGGTTGCTAGATGTTACTGGCAGTCACTAGTTGAAATTGATTACAAAGAAGTGCCATATTGTGCCACATTAAAAACCTTGCAGTTGCGTAGTTTGCTAGCAGACTGCAGCGGTCGCCACTAGTTTGCATGGAAGATATCAGCTGATCTGCTAAAAATCACAAACATCCATGAAAACTGTGAAAAGTTCAATCTTCAATCTAAAGATGGGCTTTTTGAAATGTAATGGTTCAAATTTTAGTCTGAAGGCAACTGGCAATAGAAATTGCCAGTTGAGAAGCAGTTGCTCTCACTGAAACTTTTAACGACCAGCTTGTACTAACCAGCTATGTGGTTGTTTGAGGGTGAAACCATACCATAGAGGGTCCTTATATAATTATTGGGGTAAGTGGACTTACATTATGTTTATTGTTATATTGTTAGCATTTATCTCCACACAAAAAATACCATAAAAAGCAGGAAGTAAAATAATGCATTACTTTTAAAAAGTAATGTGTAATTTATAACTTTTAACCAGAACAATTTTCAGGTGCCTTTATCTAACATGTGAATGAACATCAAGCAAAACTATAATAATGCCAAGCTAAATTAAAACATATTTGTTGCATTTTGTATATTTTGCAAAAATACTGTATGATTGTGACAAACTTGCACAGCACACCATTCAGGAAAAACGCTCAGTACGGCATCAACCGGTGCAGTTTTAACACAACATCGCTTTAAAACAGAGGCAGCTCCAAAGCTTTAACCACGGTGTGTATCCAAAATAACCAAAGGAAGGGAGCTACATAAAGCCCCGTGAGTCACAGCGCCATCGCAGATGAAAAAGCCAGCACATCAAAGCTTTTTCAAATGTTAACCCAGGATGACAGTCTCTTTCCCTCTGCTGTCAACTGATTGGCAAAGAGGGGAAGAGACTGGTATTTATCATCCTAATCAGACGCATTAGATGTATACCGCACTGCCCACAGCTGAGACTGAATCCTTTAACGAGTTTAAATTCTAGTTGGCTGTAGAGATTATTTGATCCGTTTGATGTTTTCTTCAGCGAGTCTCTGATATCGCCGCTGATGCTGAAGATGTCAGTTATCAGCTTTACTTGTGGCCTCTGATCACAACCAGTAAGCGGATACTTAAATGAATCGAGCAGGGACCACTGATGTGCGGCAGCTGAATCATATCATAACCTCAGGCGTCTTAGCGCTTGAACAGAGAGAGGCGCTAAGTGACTCTTCACAGGCAATCACTTTGTGACACTCTGCTCCTGGATGCCACACGGCTTTACATATTTCTCTCATCTCTGGGATGTTAACAGCCATCATAAATGTCAGCACTGAAGGATGAGCATCCTCCCACACTCCAGTTAAAAGGAACACACATAAAAGATGTAAATGTATGTAAATTGTTATGGTTATTGAGGGGGAAGTCTTTGCTGTATGTCACATTCATTTAACAAAGAAACAAAAGATCGCAGTGGTTTACATTTTTTTTGTAAAGAATCTTACCTCAACTAATTTTCTTTCATTTTGTTTCAGAGACACGTGTCATCGTCCTGCAGAACCCTTCAGATATGTAAATGCAAGAACAAATTGATTCACAAGCACAATTACTGTTAGCGTTTAACACTTCTGTGATTCATGTGTAAAGCATGAAAACGTGATGGATTTTTTAAAAAAAGCATTGTTATTTATTTTCATCAAACAGGCCTTTTTTGTTGATAACCAAACAACCAGAATTATGGATGAAAGCTGTATATTTCTATTGCATGTCACTCACACTCACATCACTGTATTCACCAACACTACAGATACACTGACAACATTTCATTGTTAAACAAGTGCATTGTCAGAGAGAAACTACACCACTGTCAGTCAAAAAAAAAAAAAAAAAAAAAAAATACTGAAGAATAAGACTTTCATTACTCTATATTTATCTCAAAGTCAACAAATCCCATGAAAAGGTCAAATTTCACTTCCCCAAACTTTTTTTTCTAGCCTCAGTACTGTTGAAAAAACCCAAAAAACTAACTTGAGACCATGGTAGTTTTTGGCAAACCTTACTGGGATTTCGATACGTGCTTTATTTTTTAGCAACTCAGTTCAGCAGTAGATTCACAAATACTTTAGCAAGCATTTCCCATAGCAGGACAGTTTATGCACAGACAGTATAAAGGATGGACGTAGCCACTCTGACGTGGCCTGTTGGTCAGTAAAGTCCTGTTATGAAGCCTTGAGTAGAGCATTTCAAGCCATTTGAAACCAGATGCAATGAGGGAGGGGCAGCTCCAACTGTGAAATAGTGTGCATTGAGCATATCTTTGATAAGTCCCTCACAACTCTCTGGATGACAGTAATTTACAAAATGGGTTTAATGTTGTTATTCGTTATGGTGAATGACCATAAATCCATCAGGGGAATATTTACTGAAGTCACACAGAGCAAGGGAGCCAGGGACTGTTTTCCCATAGACTTCTATACAACTGTAAGTTTTATTGAAACTAGAGGAGTCGCCCCCTGCTGGACAATTAAAAAAACTGTAGGTTTAAGGCACTTCAGCAATGCTTTTCAGACCTGGAAGCTATGTCCATGTTTTATCCTGTCTATGGGTGCACCTGTGTACTGTGTTCACGGTAACAAAATGACTCGTCAATCAAAGTACAGAGAAATATATATCACAATTAATATCAGTTACCTGTTGTTGTTGTTGTTGTTGTTTTTTTGTTGTTGTTTTTTTAACTTCACAGAGTTTGATGACAATAAGAAAACTGCATAACTTCAGACCTGGTCACATGATGTAAGTTTCATCAAATTAATAATAATACCCCCCCAAATCTGCTAGGGTAATGATCTAACATGGCACCAATGAAAAGTGAATTGATGCAAATTTTTTGCTTTATTTTAATCACATTAATTTAGGTTATTAGCCAATTTGCGTATTTTATCCACATCTGAGGGAACATAGAGCCAGAGATCATAGAGGAAGGTTTTGTGGGTTATTAGCTATGTTGCATCAATCACTTCTATTTAGATTATCAAAAATAAATAAAATCGGGAACTTGAAATTTAAAATACATGATTTTAAATATGTATTTAAAACGTGTAAGTTAGTAAGTGGACAAACCTGGTGACAATAAGGACTTCCTGATTTTATTTTGGAAAGTTCTTTACTCAGTTAATCTGTACTGACAAATATGATGACAAAATGACAGGCAGTGTAACCAGCCCGGTACACAATTAAACTAAAAGACAGTCCAGAAGCTGTAGCTCATCAGCTAGTGGAGCATTAAGAATGTATAGTTCTTGTGGCTGTGCTCACATTACAGGCTTTGCTGCACCTTTCTGATTTTGAACTCGTTTTTTTTACTCTTTTTAGACAATTTGTTAACTTTTTAATCGTCAGAGTTTGATACATTCAGCTCAGTAACAGATCAAAGTATTGGACCAAAAGTTCAGTAATGCTTTGAAAGTAGCGGTATGATTATTTCAGTAAAGTCCATTAATGTGTGTGAGGGAGCCAAGTGGAAGTCAGTAGGAGTGGCATGTGGGAGTCTCGGGTATGCATGCTCTCTAGAGTGTCACAGATAATATTCCTATATTCAGGGGGCTTAAATTTGGCGAGCATGCAGAGCATACAGGATAACTAGCCCATGCTTTATTTAGAACCTGAATGAAAGAGCCACAATGTTTTAATACAGCATCCAGTTCTCTTTAATACGTCCACTTGATGACAACAGAAAATATACAACAGGAAGTGGGATGTAACCCCCCCACCTCCCACACCAACGGTACCACTCTGAAGTGGTTGTATGGCCTAAGATAATATAATATAATATAATTAGTGCTGTCAGAGTTAATCTCGTTAAAACGACATTAACGCCATAACTACATTAACGCGGCAAATCTCCGTTAACGAGTTACTGCGGATTGCCCCGTGCGTGGGGCTGCACAGCATCAACGCGTTAGCAAGGTTAGCTCATTAATGCATTGACGTTGTCCAGTTATGGCGTTAACGTCATTTTAAGGAGATTAACGCTGACAGAACTAAATATAATATAATAACCCAATTTCCGAAAAACAGTGGCTTCCTTAAATTCTCGTGTGACCAGGTCTTCATCCTTTAAATGACAAATTAACAAAATTCTACATAATACAGTAGAAAATGATCAGCCTCAAATGTAACATGGTTGTATTCTTGTTCTGTTGTGTTAAAATGGTTTGACAAAACCAGAGATGCTCACAGTGACAGTTTGCACACGGTTTCCACAAATCACTTCACAAATCCCACATTAGTGACTGGTGCCAATGTTATGCTGTGTTTGCAGAGGAAACTTTTGAAAATGTTCTTCTCTGGGTCTTGAGAAACGTCTTATTTGCTTTATACATATGCAGCGTGTCATCCAGCACAGTTCAGTCTGCACGCTCGTCTGGATGTCAAAGTTACCTGTTGAGCCTAAGTAATCGAGTGCTGCACTGCAGTAACTTCTGCTGCGAGGACAGTCAGTGCTTCTTCACCAGAGAATGAACTCTCTGGAATCAAGAATGGGACAGACAACAATGCAAAGAAAGAGATGAATTATGCACTTTGAAGATTTAGCAACTTTTGTCATTAAAATCCCATCTGTGCATTGGGGTCTCTCAGAGAGACGGTGGCGTGTGTTGATAAACAGCTGCTGTTGGGCCTCTCTGCTTGGTGGTGTTTTCATTATAACCATGTTTGCTTGACACAGTCTCTCAGATTATCTTTCAGTCTTATTATTCTCCTCTGTCTCTGCTTTCCATCAAATCACAATCCACCTGTCAGATCAGAGCAGATTAGCATTTCAGAAACACATTAACCGTCTCTGTGTGCAGTGAATGAGGTGACAGACAGCCACACTGTTACCGCCAGCATTAAAAACTTCCCCATTCACAGACATTTAGAGCGTTGGGAGAGGATGCTCCCTGCAGGCAACATGCAGCAGGGAGGAAACTTCAATAAAAGAAAAAATATATAAAAAGCCAGGAAACTACAAGAAAAAGTTTAATGTTGTGGTGTGCTCAGAAGAGAAAAGAGACTGAAAAGGAAAGAAAGGAGAAAATGAGTCCCTACTGTATAAAAATCTCTTATCTCCACAACTGCAGCATACCAACAGTACAAATGCAATATGTGCTTATTCATGAGTGAGCAAGACTGTTGACTTTAAGATGTCACTTAAAAAGGACCAAAAAATCTGTTCTAGCACAACATGGCTGGAAAGATTTCACTCAATAAAATGTATAATTGAAATGCTGACAAAAGCAGTTCATAGATGTCTGTTAGCTAAATTCCTCTGACAAAGTACAATTGTACAAGCTCGCACAGGTTTCCTTTAAAGACGTCTTGAAGGCTCCAGAACCTCGAAATTGTTATTCTCCCAAAGCTTCCCGCATAATAAAAAGGCATTACAAATGAACAAATGCCAGCACTTACAGAAGTAGTCTTCCTGAGGGCCTGATTAAGGGACAGACTTTTCCACTTCCCGTTAAGCAAACAACATTCATCACCCTCATAAAAATGTACCATCAGCCAAATAACTGCAAACACCCTGATTCACAGGAATAAAGAAATAAAGTTAAATCAACCCATAAAAAACACAAAATACCTGCAACCTTTGAATATGACAGAGTGACGATAGCTAGAGACTGCTGTAGACATAATTTCCAACATATACATTTTTTTTTAAATATTTATAGTAGTGGAAACAAGTTTGTCAACACTTTTTAGGTCCAGCACTGTAGTCTGTTTGATTCACTATATACATAATATACAGTAAAAGATAAAACTGTTCCTTTTTTACGTTCTCTATTGCGTGGAGCCGCTGCGTTGTGGCTCAGTGTGCAGTCTGAAGTGCTGAGGGATGACGGACAGTCCGGTCTGCACCCCTCCAAAAAACCACCATCTCATCAGGCATTCAGGATTCTTGTTAAATGATATACTCCTTTGGGTTTTCACTGGGAACGCTCTGGGAATCAGCCTGGTTGCTAAAAGGAAAATCCTGGCTGTTTTCCTGCCGGACTTCCTTCACTTGCTGGTTTCGATACGTCTCTTTTCTCCGGTAGAGGAATCTGGCCGTTATCGCCAGTCCAGTCACAACCACAAAGATCACAACAGCGATGACACCTGCAGGGCAGACATATCCAGGCATTCAGGTTTGCACAGGTCTTTTATGTTATGTAGCCCACACTTAAACTTTGTATTTGTATTAATGGAGTGGACTTAATAATACACAATAGAGTTTAAAAGCACTACAAACCTGGAGAACTACAGAAATCACAAGAAAGCTTGCTTAACAGAGATCAGGTTGTGTTTGAGAGTAAAAGGTGGTCAAACCAAATATTGGTATGATCTTGGTATTTCTGCCTTATACCCTGCAAGTCCTTGTATGTTTGCACATGTTTCAATAAATCCCTGCACCTATTTGAAGTGGCTCAAAATCTGCTCGCAGTGCTGTTTATTAAAAGAAATGTTAATTAAAGAAGGTAAAAATAGTTAGTGCTGAGCAGCTGCTGTTGGGTTTGTTGACACAGAGTGGATATCTCATCTCGGGGACAAAGATATAACACAAGAAGCCCTTTAAAAGGTAAACACTAACATTTTTATTTATTAAAGTCTTACTTTTCTTATCTGACTGTAAGTTTGCCAATAACAGTAACACGCTTAGCCTTTGGAAATCACTCATCAAAAAAACACAAAGCACAGACATTATAAGAAAGCTGGAAATAATTTTATGCCCTGCAGTAAAACAGCTAATACCTGCAGTCCTATAATTTGGTTAGACAATGAACTGAGTAGAATCCACATTGCAATTCACTTGTAAATCTCTCACAGTGCTCACAGTACATTGTCTGCCCATCTCTCCTGGGTAAGTCAGCTTTCTTGCCCTGCAGTCTGGTTGTTCTAATCTAACTTCAGTACACACTGAAGAGAATTTCACACATTTGTACTCAGCTGGACTCCTCTGTTTGACACATTTCTTCATTCAGAGAAAGTTTCATCTAATTGGAATTCAAAAACAGAAATCAATTTTGCGCTTTACTACTTTGGTTTTAAAACTTTTGAAGATAACAGTGTGAAAGTTTCAGCAGAGGTTTGGTTAGTTCAGCTGCCCTTGTACACTGAAACATGTTTAAACCACTTGACTCTCTCACTTTTGTCTCGCTACAACTTTATTGGAACACTTTGGAATCAATCTTCATTTTGAATCATTCTGGAGAGAGGAGGCGGGGATGTAATTTAGTTCAAATGAAATATTTTGCTCATCATATCACCTTTGCCGAAAACCCCTTATCGCTGAAATATTGAGTCTCACGTAGTTCAAGAAAAGTTTAACAGCAAAACGCAGCAAAACAAGGTGAAAAGGGTTCACGGTATAGTGAAGTATGTTTAAAAAAAACAGTACCTCCAATAAGAGCCGAGTCCGTCCTAATGGCATTGATCAAAGGTTGACCTGAACCTGCTGAACCAGACTGATCTACAGCAGAGAAAGGATGAGATAAAGAGGGAAAAACGAGGTAAACAGACGCAGTAAGGATGAAAAACCAAGGCAACATGAATTAAAAGAAGAGATACAGAGAGATATAGTAGAAAAGTGAGGTAAGGTAGATGAATAGAAGAATGAGAAGCAATAAGAGGAAATAAACAGGTCAGACAAAAGAAATGGACATGGGCGATTTAGAGAAACAATAACACCCATAAAAACAGATACAAAGCGAATACTACAGCAGCGTTTAGACGACTGTTTAAGGAATATAAAACTGGATGAAAACAAGAGCGGAGGAACTGTTTGTAACTCCCCTGTGTGGGCCTAATTAATTATGTTATCAAGCACATTGTCATTTGTCGCCCCAACAAGGTGTACAAATTTAATGAGACCATAATGCAGCTCACAAACAGCAGCTCCCATCAATAAGACACACACACACATGCACGCAAAACACACAATGACATTTTAGTTTTTATTTGGTTAGCCTTCTAACCTACTATTGCACATTTATCATCACGTTAAAAGGGTCGGAAATTATCAGGCGTTTAGGCCAGCGAGAACAGCAGTTACATTTAAAATGAAAGGGCAAAGGCATCCTCTGAATGCTTTTTTTGGGGCGTGTTTAATATATTTTTCCAGAAATATTAATAGAACTCCCATCTGCAGTGAGCAACAGTACAGCACCCTGGGTGATTCAAGGGCTCATACAGCAAGGCTGATATTTCCAGTGCAATTGGGCTTTCGCTTTTTATGAAACAACTTTCCAGCCATGGCATGAGGCAAAAATTCACTGTTGAGCCTCTATTGACCTCCCATCCCACCCTCTGCACGTCACGTCTTCTCCAAACTGCAAAGCACACAGCGGGCTATATGACAGCTTGATTGGACCCAGAGAACTAAGCCTGAGCTGGCATGATAAATTCTGGCTGGAGGATTTCTGTGTACCAAACAGTTTACACAACCATCCCTTAGAAATTATGTATATATACACACCTACTTTACAACAGCAAATAAATTCTGCAGGAAAACAGCATCTAGAATGTGTTTTTAGTGTTAGTTATGGAATAGAGCAAGTTAACTTGTATAACTGTTATATTACAGGTACCTTGCTTTTCTCCAAAATATCCATGGAACAATGCCATTGTGCAAAGACTTAAAACTGAAGTAAAACTAACAGATAACGTATGAAATTATCTTTTGAGGTTTAAGTTAAGACTCTAATAATTTGTGATCAATTTAATTACCATAAACAGCTTCTTTACAGATACCAGATGATGCAAATGAGGCTCCTCCTTTCTTACCTGACAGGTGGTGTGTGTTCTCAGCTGCATAGGGATTGGTTGAAGCTGCAGAGCCACAGTTAGATTGGACTAAAGGTCCAGTGATGATGACAGGGCTGGTGTCTGAGTGGCGAAGAGCTGCTTTCAGAGGACTAATGGTGTTAAAGTGAACCACCGACAGACAGCCGGTAAAACCGAGGGACGCCAACCTGGCCAGGTCTGGATCCAGGTCATCAGACTCTGGGAATTAGAAAATATCAGACTCTTAAAATAAAAAATACCAAAAAGTCATTTTTGTGACAACCATGTAATCTCACTTTTGACAGTTTTGTTCTTTTGTCAATTATATAATGATTTAAAAGTGTAACTTTACAAATCAACCAGCAACCCTTGCTCAAGAAGGATCGCTCTGCTCGCTGGAGGCGAGTTGTTGTACAACTGCAATGTGTAAATGTGAGAGTGAGATAAGCTCAATGAACATATAACTCATTGCTCAGAGTATTTGAGACGTGCATGTCTTTGCTTTTCTTGGCAAGAGTTTAGTGAGAAGCACTGTATCACTAGGAAATATGTATCTATTGTCAGCCGTTGTTACGACCCGGCTCAAAGGCCGCAACATAAAAAAAGAGATGAATACCAGAGTGTTAGTGAGAAGAGGTTTTATCTTAAAATGGAATAGCAGGTTGGCTAAAATGGCTGATGCCACCAAGGCAAAGGCAAGTGAGCTTCCTAAAAGCCTGCCTCAAGTATGCTTTTATCCACACCTGACTAGGTGTGGCCAATTAGCACCAGCTGAACATACTGAGGAAATTAGGGGCTGCAGAGGGACGTAACACCTCCTCCCTCAAAAGGGTTCCTCTAGGACCCCTAAATGTATTAAAAGCCCCTCTGAAGCCTTCAGGTCCTTGACCCACAAACCTGAAATAAAAGTAAAAGCTAACAGAAGCATAGTGTTCACATTATAGTTGGCATCTTTAAGCATGGATGCCCCTGCATGAGGATTTGCAGTTGCCACACTGAACATACACAAAAAGTAACATGTGACCAACACAAAGGAGTGCAACAGTCAAACTCAATATGATTACTTTACCTGCTACAACACAAAACCAAAAGTAGCAACAAATAATCACAACCAAGTAATCTGGTCACATACAAGTGGCCTTGTACCACAACAAGTTACTTTAGTCCAAGGTTCAGTAAAGCAAGCACACTAGTGACCCACCACAAAATGGAGAGCTCACTTGTTTTTGCCTTGGTGGCACTAGCCATTTTAGCCAACCTGGTATGCCATTTTAAGATAAAACCTCTTCTCACCCACAGTCTGGTGTTCATCTCCTTTTATGTTGCGGCTTTTGAGCCGGGTCGTAACATAAGTTAGCTTCACCTTGTAAATTTAATCTATAGTTTTACAATTTACTGGCACGCCACAGCAGCCAGACGTTGCTGTTTTGTTTTATTATCCGACTGAACTTGTTAACTTGGTTTTAGGACCAACTTTAAATGTAAATTTAAAATGTAAACAAAATGCTTTATAATTAAAGAAGCCATGTGTGTCATCATTTCAACAACAGCTTTAAAAATATAAACCTTATGGTTTCCATAGGACAGTTTAGCTAATCACTTCAGATAACTGAACTTTTAACCTTTCAGAAGCTTGCTCTGTCAACCAACAGGGTGATCTGACTAAGTAAAACACGACAAACACTGACAGGTACATGGATCCTGCTTCACATTCCCACGTTATCAGAGTGGGACAATAGTGGCAGCTCATTGACTGTCATAAGGACACACACAACCTCACACACACTGTCAATACAGCACAAACCGTCAGCTGGTCAGCTTTAAAGTCTGCATCCATCACTCCGTTTGACACGTGCACCCTCCAGCTCTTTCTGTTCATTTTATTGACTTCAATCTCTCCATCATCACCTCTGCTCTTTCACAGCAGTGTAAACAGCAGCTGCAGAAGCCCACATTACTGCTGGAAACAGCTGCATCACTATCTGTTCAGATGACTGAGAGGTGACTGTGGTTTAAGCAGCACACATCTGCATGTTGATGAGAGCAGCAGGAGACACTGCTGCAGCCTGTAAGCTCCTCTCAGCTGATACACTACAGCCACTCTCTCTACCCCCACTTTGTTTCTGTGTATTCCTTCCGGGTCCATTAGTTAGGCTGATGGATGACAGGGTTCGAGGGGAGTGACAGAAAATCCACTTTCCTGCTGCTTTTCAGATCCTGATCTGACTCCCGGCCTCTTCTGGTTTGACAGAGGGGAGGACCGGTCACATGCTGACATGACAGGGTTAAAACCCACAGTGGAACACTGAGCACATTCACTGCATAAAGAAAAAAGAAAGGATCCTGAGGGGGATTTGTATTAGTTGTGTAATAAGACAGCATGAGTGCACGGCTTCTATTACATGTGGATTTACATTATTTCGTTAATTGTTGTTCTTTTAAACAGTTAAAGATTTTGCCACAGTTTTTCAGTTCTTACATGGTGCAAAATTCTACATAAACCTATGTTCATTATATAGCACGTCCTGATGGATGCCCCGGATGAAAGGCATTTCATTCGGCTGACTCATGTTTCACTATTAATTGCAGAGTGTTACGTTTTAAACCACCAGTGTGCTGCTGTGACTCCGAGTCTTATCAGAAAGCTGTGACCACAGCCTGCAGCCTCTCAGCACCTCGTGTTATTAACAGCTTATATCTCAGCCTGTCTTTGATGGTACTGCTCAGGGAGAGCATGAATAAGTCATGACAGAGCCAATTTCTCCCTCACCCCAGCACTGTTACAGGTCCCAGTTCAAGAGTATGCATTGGAGATCAATGAAGATGTGGTTTAACCCTCCCAGAGAGTGAGCACTTTTCCCCAGGTGTAAAATCTGCACTTGTGCATTAAAGCAAACACAGTTCTGGTTTAACCTCACCCACCAATCACGGTAAACCCTCGACGGAACCCCATTTGCCAGAATAACTATCTATTTTTGTATGATAGAAAGGTAAAAAAGAAAAACATTTATATTTATTTTAGTCGTTATGTAATTTTTAAATATCTACATGTCTAAATTGCACATACTGTGATAATAACATGCATTTTACTATAAGTGAAGTGGTTATACCATCTATGAAGATGTTGACATAACCATATGTTTTAAGGTTGCAATGCTGTATTGCTTTATGCATATACTGCATTATACAGAGAAATGTTCTGAATATGTATCCTCGCCTCGTTAATAGAAATGGGATGGACAAAATAATGGAAGCGTAATGCAATTCAGAATCCCATATTCTCCATTAACTTAACATTTATGAATCCTTCTCACCAGCACATCCTTATACTGGGACCAAACAGATCATATCCATAATTAAAATGCAATAAGTACCAATTTGTGAATATCAACAAAAAGATTATTTAGTGGTACCACGATTTACATAAATGCACCATCGTTGTGTTTCGTTTCATTTCATTTGCATAGTATTTGGTAGAAATATAAATATCCTTTATTGTCCCTCACTGGGGAAATTCACCTGTTCCAGCAGCAAAGTGAGAGAGAGATGGAGCGTGAAGATTCACACAACATCTTCACGCTGTTGAAATGTTGTGTGGTTACTGGACTTCCTGACCAACCGCCCCCAACATGTCCGACTGGATAACCGCTGCTCATCAACAATCACAATGAACACCGGTGTACCACAGGGCTGTGTGATGAGCCCTTTCCTCTACTCCCTCTTCACCCACGACTGCAAACCTGCTGATGGTTCCAACACCATCATTAAGTTTGCAGATGACACCACGGTGATTGGCCTCATCAGTGACAACGATGAGTCCGCCTACAGGGAGGAGGTGGATCGTCTGGCTGAGTGGTGCGACACAAACAACCTGCTGCTTAACACCGAGAAGACTAAGGAGCTCATCGTGGACTACAGGAGGAATGCTGACCCACATCCACCCATCCACATTAAGGGGATGGCTGTGGAGCGTGTGAGCAGCTTCAAGTTCCTGGGAGTCCACATCTCCGAGGATCATCATCTGGACGACCAACTGCTCCAAGCTGGTCAAGAAGGCTCACCAGCGCCTCTTCTTCTTGAGGACTCTGAGGAAGAACCACCTGTCCTCAGACATCCTGGTGAACTTCTATCGCTGCACCATCGAGAGCATCCTGACCAACTGTATAACAGTCTGGTACGGGAACAGCTGCTGCCTCGGACCGGAAGGCCTTGCAGAGGGTCGTGAAAACTGCCCAGCGCATCGCCGGAGCACCACTTCCTGCCATAAAGGACATCTACAGGAAGCGGTGTCTGAAAAGGGCTGGGAAAATCATCAGAGACCCCAGTCACCCATCACATAGACTCTTCACCCTCCTGCCCTCTGGGAGGCGCTACAGGAGCCTCCGGACTAAGACCACCAGGCACCGGAACAGCTTCTTCCCCACAGCTGTCAGACTCCTGAACTCTGCCTCCTGACATCTGAGCCACGTTAAACTCATGGACTGAACATACACACAACCACTAGCACTTTACCACTACTGTATAGTTCTGTGTAGATCAGGGGTCCCCAATCTCAGTCCACGAGGGCCGGTGTCCCTGCAGGTTTTAGATCTCACCCTGGGTCAACACACCTGAATCACATGATTAGCTCATTACCAGGCCTCTGGAGAACTTCAAGACATGTTGAGAAGGTAATTTATCCATTTAAATCAGCTGTGATGGATCAAGGACACATCTAAAACCTGCAGGGACACCGGCCCTCGTGGACTGAGATTGGGGACCCCTGGTGTAGATAATCATTCTGTACATACGATAATTTTTAATCCCACAACTGTTTATAACTTACATAGTTCACATTTCTGTATAACTGTATATCTCAGATTTCTGTATAGTTTTTATTTCATATTTATATCCTGTACATAGCTTGTACTCACTACAGCCTGTACATACTTAGTTATAGAATATTCATAACATACTTCACACTGTGTACATTATAACATACCATAATAGACCCATTTCTGTAATATACTTACACATCTCTATTATTGCTAATTTATATTGTAATATATCTATATCACGACTAAAGCACTTTCTGGATGGATGCAAACTGCATTTCGTTGCCCTGTACCTGTGACATGTGCAATGACAATAAAGTTGAATTCTATTCTAACAGAAAAGAATAAAAAATACAAGAAATAAGAGACTGTACAGGGCAAATTTACAACACAAGAAAAAAAATAATACTGTAAAGTTAGTGACCCTTATTTTATTGAAACCCTAATTGAAAAGTGGTGTAATCCCGGATACGTTACTGCAAAAGGCATGAGGTTCAAACTCCCCAGCTGTTGCTGAGGGAACTTGTAAACTTCATACAACAACACCTGCATTCATCTTAGACTGAGATTTTGATTTTCTGTATTTCCTATTTACTGAGCCGAAGTTGTTCTTCATGTTTTCACTATGAACTGGCGATGGGGATGAGTTCTTACGTTTATGTGTTTTTAAAAAACTACAGCATCTCAAAAAATTAAAATATAGATTAAAAAAAATATCTATATAATTTCATTGAATTAGCAAACCCCGACACTATGAATGTGTCTCAGTGCTCTGCTGAACAGTCGACGTTCAAAGACGTTGGCCCTCACAGTGTTTATGCAAAATTTCATGAAGATTGATCGAGTTGTCTAGAAGGAGATGCTGAAAGGAGAAATGTATTTATTAAATAACGTGTGGAGAATGAAGCCTCTTAAAGCTCAAGTTGTCTGTCTGAACTAGCTTCCAAGCTTCCATTAATTACAGAAATAATATCGTCTGTGACATTAATAGGAATGCTAAAAACAAGATTTAAGTGCAACAACTGGTGAAGCCAAGTGAGTCATGCCTACACTCATCATATTTCAGGCTTACACATACGCAATGATGTTTCCTTTAGTTTGTTGTAATGGCAAATTTTCCCATAATTGACGCCATTAAAATTAAAAATATTTCCTGTGTAGTTTTATGTTCAATTCAAATTGGTTTTATTAAAAAGTGCCAAGTTACAAGAGCTTACACTGTAAAGACACTAAAGTAATACAGAGAAAACCCCAACAATGAAACAATGTTTAATCAACAATATTGTATCGTTAGCTTTATTTTTTCTAAAATCTTGTTTCTATTTTTATTTCAGTTAACTGAAATGTTTTTATATCTACTTTTTAGTTTTAGCTACCTATAATCCCCAGTGTTTTATAGAGAAAATGGACAATGGTATGAAATATTTGCCATTTTCAGGAAATCATATGTTAAAGTCGATATCATTTTTGCTTTTTTGGCTTCTGAACTATGGCATCTTTTTTAAATGAAAGATATCAGAAATGTCTGAACGTCAGTTCCTGCAGCAGCTATACACGAAGTTCAGGGTTAAAGTCATGATTAAAGACATTTTTCCATTTTGCCTCAGTCTTTTTTTTCCCAGATAATCTGAATAATCAGGCTTGCTGAGAACAGCTAAAGCTACATTTATTTCTTTAAGTTTCCTAAAGCTGAGTGTGAAATGAGGCCAAACACCCCAGAGCTGTTATTCAAATGAGTGTGAGTCTGAGTGTTCTTTAAGTAAAAGGGCTTCTTCTCTATTTTTACAGGCTCCTCACTTACCGTGCACTCTGCCCAACACCAGCGACTTCACAGCGTTGAATTCCCCATCAGATGTCAGATTGAAGTCTTCTCTGGCATTTTCATCAATCTGAAGGAAGAGAGCTATTTCCATTATTTAAATAGGAAAGTTTTGTTTTAATTTTGGCGACTTTGAGCGGTAAGTGTGGCACGAGAAAAACAGAAATGGTTCATCACCAGGAACATGCTCTAAATTTGATGTAAATTTGTTTAAAATGGATGTAAAACTATCTTCATCACCTTATGACTCCTATACTGTATGCTGCTAAACATACAACAATTCAGTATGATGGAAAGTGATAAGATGAAATGTGCCTCATAGTTTACTGGAGCCTCACAACACAGTGAATCAGGAGGCTACACCCACGCAAGACAAGGTCACCTTGTAATTTATCTCACAGTTGATAATTATATAGGCATTCTGGCTGCTGCCTCCTGGTTAGATAAAATTTACCTCATACATCATCTGAGGCTCTTGTTAACAAGATAGGAGATTCAGGAGATCCAGATACGATGAAGATGCTTCATATTTCATCTGTGCCTTATTTAATGGGCGGTTTGTCCGCGCTGTCCTGCTATAGCTGCATCCAACTACTGTGGGTGGAAGTGAAACTAAATTGCTGACTGGGGCTTAAAACAAAGAGGGATTTTTTTACAATAGTGTAGTGCGGTCCACATCAGAACTGCTTGTGTGTGTGTGTGTGTTATTGCCCTTGAGATAAGCTCCTCATTGCCAAAGACATGGAACAAAAAAAGTTTATCATAAGTAGCTTTGCACCTCGTCTTCTTTATCTGCGCGTACAAAAGCACATCATCGACATAAAAGCAGCAGGTTTTACAACACAGTGATGCATGACTTTGCATTATTTATGGAATCATTTTAGCAAGTGGCCCAAGCACCATTACATTACTGGTAACGATACTGGTTACTGGATCATCACAATTAGGATATTGTATTTTCACTAATCAGTTATTACTGATCTCCAAAAGTTGAATCTGTTCATCTGGACGTAGCGTTTTGTGGGAGAAACGCAGTTATTACTGACTTTTTTTTAGAAAATAAGAATAATCCAACTTTGTTACTGTGTTCTTAGTCCCTCTCTTTGTACATAAATTATGCTTAAAATGAGAGTTAAGAGAGTTGAAAGGAATCTGTCAGCATAACTGCAGGAAAGAGACTGCAGGAAAGAAAAAGACCAGACTATTACTTATGTGTAGTATTAACGTAAAAACCCAAATTGCAGATATCTTTGTTTTTTTTGTAATTATGTGTGAAGAACGACTAAGTTATTCAAGATGTATTTCTTTTCCAGAACTAGACAGCAGCAGAATTCTTCATAACCATTTCTTAAAGTCAGGCACAGACTGAGCTGTTGCAGATGAAAGATGACATGTGTTAAAGAAACGTGGTGATATTTTGTGGTTGTGGTTCCAAAATGTTGGTATTTACAGAGTTCAGCAGTGACTCTTGTAACTTTGATGCAACATCATAACCTGTTGCATCAGGCTAAATTCTGGAAGTGTCAGAAGAATCACTATACCTATCTCACAATGAGACTGCTGCGACCGCTACGAGCCACACCCGATAATCATTCTGGAAATACAAAATAAAATGATTCTCAGTGTGTGGTTCAAACATGCAAACTAAATGTTTCCAGCAAAGATGAAACTGTTGTTGAGTTGTGGCAGCAGAAGCTTGTTTGTATGATGTTTTCTGGTGTGATAATGACAGTGCAAAGGAGCAAGTAATATGGAGAGAAACACCCTCGAGATTGCTGCAGGGGACTGAAATTCTATAGTAGTTATCACCTTTACAACAGTCTGTAAACAGTGAATGAAACATGATGTTGTGTACCAAAGTTTATGAGATCCATGATGATGAAATATAAGTTTGTAGATGTTTTAAGGGTTATGAAGCGAAGGTGGCAGGGATGTGGCCAAAGGTTTCTAATTGAATGGGTTGCTGTTGTCACTGGCATTAACTCTGCAAATGGGATAATTTGTGTTCTGCTAATCTGTCTTTTGTTCCTCCAATGTAAGAAAACAACAACCTTGCAACTTTGCATTAAACACTGGACTTGTTTTTTTTTACCTAAAACAATACCTTTGCCTTTGTGCGTGCTGGATTTCTTTGCACTTCACTAATTTGCAAACTTGCTGATGAGGTGGTTTTACCTGCACAGACACAGAGTCTGTCAGCCTCTTGATGGTAACGGTGTGCAGCTGTCCATTGGCCACGTTCCTCACGCTGCTCCTTAACACTTCAGCATCTCTGCTGCTGTCCAGCTTGTATCTCACCTCCAGCTTATCTTCACACATAACAGACACACACAAATACTCTTTAAATAACAGTGTTACAACTCAGATATATGAAAGAAGTAACAACATTTCTACACTTTCACAGAAGAAGGATTTGAGATCATCAGCATTAAGTTTTGTCTTTTCCTGAAAATTCGGCTTTGCTCCGTTGTATAATCTTCACCAGCAGGGCAAACATACATTTAATCCTTCATATATGAATCTGAATGTTTTGATGAAGTTGTTGTTCTATTAATTGAGATTTGCATATTAAGAGGATAAGCGCTAATTCCCCATCAATAACAGCACTAATCCAATTAATTCCCCTAATAGTCAAGCATATTAATTGGAGATTTATCAAAAGAGTGAAGATTAAAGATTGTTTTTAAAAAGTAAAGTTTTTTTTCTCACATCTGCAATATTTCCATAAATCAAAGTGAATAAATCATATCACAAGGTCAAAATTACAATTCAATATCTTCTTTTTGAGGCGCTGAGGAAAAGAGGGAAATATTAAAGACCTCCAGGTACCAGCTAGTGCTCTAATAACAATAAATGTATTCTTTAAAAAAGGAAAAAGGGCCCTAAGTGAAGCAGTAGTGCTTGGGCTGAGGGGGTTTAACTGCAGTCAAGGATAAAAAGAAACGAGCCATCTTAGGGCAAACAAGAGAAAGCTCTCAGGGATTTAATTGGACGCTTCATTTTAAGAGCATTTACCTGACGACTCCACGGTCAGCAGCAAATCTTAATGCCCTGCTGTCCATCAGCTTTCTCTGAGTCATTAACACCAGAAAAAATCCATTTACAACTAATCTAGCAGCAAAGTGCCAATTTTATTAGACTCCTGGATGCTGAAAATGTAATTTTCAACTCAAAGTGCCTCGTACCACTCTTAGAAGTCAAACTCACAACACAATTATTTCACACAGAAGCTAAGAAAACACTTCAGCATGTTTCCGGCTCTTTTATTCAGAAGTGCGCTGACCTGCCTCCTATTATCGGCCGACCTAATCCTTATTCCTGCAGTGTCACTCATTGGGTCTCAGAGATAAGTCCAGAAAACGCTTTATTCTCAACTTGAGACAAAACCTAATAGCTGGCAAAGCTGGCTGTATAGAAAATGCTAAAGGCTGACGAGGCAAATCCACAGAGAGGAGTGATCTGACAGATTTTGATGATGCAGAGCAGGAAACGAGGTCAAAATCAGGAAAAGTTGTTAGGAATGAATAGGAGAGAACAGGAGAGAATAAAAGGAGAGGAGAGGAGAAATGAGAGGAGCATCAGGAAGGAGAAGTAAATTTAAAAAATATAACTAGACAAAGTTTAGGGAGAAAAATGAGGGCTGGCATTAAAAGTTTCTGAGATTTCAAAACTTAAAAGTTGGGAAAACTAAAAGTGGAGTTAGCAGGGGTAAGACTGAGAAGAACAGTGTACAAGGAGGATCAAGACACCTCTCAATTAACTTAAGCAGGAGGATAAGGAAAGAAAGGAGATGAGATCATTAAAAGGAAAACAAGAAAAGAGAAACAAGCATAGGAGGCCTGTGCCCCTCTTACCATGCTTGCTGATGAGCACAGCCAGGTATTCTCTGTAGTAGGAGCTGACGTAGAGCAGCAGAGCTGGACTCTGGTTCGTCCTGAAGCTCAAAGAGATGTTCTCTGCTCTCAGCGTCATCTCAGAGTAGATGGAGGACGGCAGAGCGCTGCTGTTCCTGCTCAGCTCATAGGGCTCCTTGAAGGTGTAGCTGACTGATGTTCCAGGCTTGAAGCTGGCCGACACCTCTGGCAGACAGGACAAAAGAAAATAGGCGAGGATTTAGAGCGCTGTTCAAATTAAACATTAAAAGAGTTAAAGAGGTTATATAATAGTGCAACAACATCTTATTGTTGTTATACATACATCAAATATATGACTTTCTAATAATAAAAAAAGTCAACTGACACAAAATTTTAAACTCACATTGCATATTTTATCATCATTCTGAGGCAGCGGTCCCCAACCCCCGGGCCACGGAGCGGTACCGGTGTGTGAGTCGTTTGGTACCGGGCCGCGAGAGTTGAGGCTCGGGTGTGAAATGTATGGTTTTCAGGGGTTTTATCAGTTTTATCATTATATTTTTATTGTTTTTATCGTTAACTCGGTTTCCCTGGGTCTTTTCCCGTGTGTTATGAATAAATCTTCTGTTTTTTTGGTACCGGTACTGGTGTTATTTAAACCTTAAAGGCCGGTCCGTGAAAATATTGTCAGACATAAACCGATCCGTGGTGCAAAAAAGGTTGGGGACTGTTCTGAGGTGTCAGTGTGAGGGTCATTGGAGCTCAAACTTAAACTTTTACTTATCTACTATTTTTCAGTCCTGCACAACGAGATCAGCCTTTGGAATGAACCCATCAACTTACAGTATCTATTTTTTCACTTTCTGCCTCTTACCCGGGTCCAGTTTGCAAGGCTAGGGGTTTGAGCAGCGATGCCCAGAATGTCCTCCTAGCTGGACATGCCTGAACACCTCACTTATAAGCCATCCTGAAGACATCAGAGCTAGATGCCCAAACCACCTCAGCTAGCTTCTTTCACTGTGGAGGAGTAGTGGCTTTATTTAAACTCCCTCTTAAATGAAAGAGCTCTAAGGGATGAAGTTTATTTCTGCTGCTTGCATCCACAATATCATCCTTTCAGTCACTACTCATAGCTTGCGGCTATAGGTAAGCGTAGATTAACTGGTAAACTGACAGCTTCGCTTTCACTCTCAGCTGTACCTTTACCACAAGGGAGTTGTACATTGTCCACATCACTGCAGACATGTGTGAGTCTGCAGAGCGAGTGAGGTGTGTTGCCCCTGTGTGACAGAGTGAAGCTCAAGTACCCCGCCTGAACTAGCTGGATATTTGAAACCCCCCTTATTTGTTTTACCAGTTTACTGACGTCTCCAGAATTTCAGTTATCAAAAATATCATTAATAATCTTCTGCTTTTCAGCTGATTGCTAGAGCATTAGCAATAATTTGAAAACTTCACATCCTAAGTTTTCAGCCTACATGAAAAAGATTCTAGTTTGAAAAGTGTTAGCTCTGCTTTCAATAATGTAAGAGTAAACAAATTATTTCTGGGGCACAGAACAATAAATATATACAAAATTATCCCCATAGTGTTTTCCAACTTTAATTAACTTGAAATGAGGGCTGTGGTGTAGGAAGGATCGTGCATGTCTTATTACTTAGGAACTTTATATTCCTAATTACAGAAATTAGTCTTTAGAACTTCTTGCTTTCATTTTCCAACCAGATACAGAGATTAACTTTTAATATATCAAACACAGAGTGTGTCACTGTGACTCACAAAGAAAAACAAAGCGTGCATCAGCATGATGTGGGAGATCAGTAGATATCGGTGTTTAGTGGGAGGAGGCTAAAAAAGGACAGATGGTTGAACTCAGTTATTGAACTAATGGAGAACACAAAGGTCACCGTGGTGACGCACTGTTAGTGACTTTAACATCAAAAACAAATCACTAAAATAGACTTCAACCATATGAAACAGTAGCTGTCTACATCAAACCACATCAAGTACTTCTTGATGGGTGCTGAGTAGCATAAAAGCAGAAAAATGTTTTCAGTAAAGTATAGGTTCTTAACCTTCAGGCAGCAGGATAAACACTCACTTGTAAGTGCTTTGGCATTATTTCAACTTCCACTCCATAAACTTGAGGAATTTCACCCATCTGTATTACAAATAACTCTGAAAGACTGATTTTCTATGGTGAGAGACACAATCAGGACTGATCTTCACAGTGAAGGACTCTTCTCAGACAAATAAAACTAACCTACATACCTTCAAACTATGCTTTAACCTTAGTGTGCGAGATGTATAAGGCAGCTGTGCTGAGGGAAGGGGATGGAGGTATGATGTGACACTGTGCAGCAAACTGTAGAGAGTTTAGACAGATCCTCTGGAGAGGGGTCAAAGCAGGTGACACCACTGAATCCAAACTCTCTCTTCTGAGTATCAAATGATTTGCCATCTCCAAAACTTTTGCTTTTCACACAGAACAGTAGTTATGGTCAGGATGTTACAAGAGAGCTAAAGACAGGGGAAGGGGTTCACTTCATATTTCACAGTGCTTATCTTCTGCTCTTCCCACCCTCAGAAGAACTTGTGTTTGGTTTCTTTACCTGTGTGCTTTCAGCCAGTCAGCAAATTGCAAAAACAACTAACCATAAGGTCTGAAAATGCCTTAGTATAGAAACGTTCTGGTTAATTTAATATTAATGTGTGACTATAAACCTCAATATGCACAATGAAAAGCATGTGCATCAGAACAGTTCTGCATGGGGATCCTGACATAGGCTACTTAGATTAAAATACGCTTGTGCATTGATTAGCTTGATGCTGTTTTGAATCCAGGTCAAACTGAACAGTTCTTTTTGTATCACAAATAGTCATTAGTCATTGTGATCTTTGTGCTCTGTGTTTGAGATTTAAAAAGTAAAAGTGTCACGATGAGCTGTGTGCCTGGCAGTGGCTGGACCCAAGTGCACACTGAACTAAACCTAAGAACAAACGTAGGATTATCATATTCAAAACAGGACAACTAAAGAATTAGAAAATAAACCATAATACAGAAAAATACCAAAATACAAGAAACTGAAAATGCTGGGTCAAAATGACCCAGAACCGTGACAAAAAGTATTTTAAACGTCAAGTAAGATCTCACGGTTTGTTTCTAAAATCATGCTTCCATAAAGTTGAACTCTACATTACTGAGAAGTAATCTTACATTAACTAAGAGCTCAGCATTTTTTCATCAACGATGAAGCGCCTTTAAGACATTTTGGTTATACTGGACTTTTACTCTACTCATTCGACCTCAGGTGTCTCATCAGTAAGAAGCTACCCAGCAACAGACAACAAAAAAGACAAACTTTTCAAAAAGCCCAAATAAGATAAGGGCGAATGTCTGGGCCACGTACCTCACCTTGTTCCTCTACACATAAACAATACATTTGTCATGTTTAATGAAGTGAGAGGAGGACGATGCAGAATGCGTGAAGCAGACTGAGACTTTTATGAACGGCTGATGAAAAAACAGTTTAACCAGACTAAACTAAAACCGGACACAAGAGAAAATAACTTCCAAAAAGAGACGAGAAGTGAGAAACAAAAAAACGAGGGAATACAAACACATGAATAAAGTTAACATAAGGGGAAACTCACAGGAGATGAGGACAAAGGAAACATTGAGGGAAATATAAAACACTAAATGAAAACCGTAACTAAAACAAAGAAGGACTTAAGGCACTGACAAATAGATAGAAAACCAAAACCTGCATTAAATAAGATAAAGAACAAAGAAACCATAGGAAAATAAACCCAACATAAAACAAGGACTCCAAACAAAAAAGCCTCTAAAAAAATATCAGTGGGACAGACCTGGGGGTCAGCATCACTAAGTATCTAAAACAATCTGTTTTTATAAGACAAAAGCTTGTGCAATCAACTTCCTAAGCCATACACAATATTAATATTAAAATGTGTATCCCTGTATCTGCTCACCTGTTTGGCAGAAAACTCCAGCATACGCTGACAGGCTGCAGTCACACTGGAAGCCACTGGCTCTCTCCACACAGCGGCCATGGTTCTGGCAGAGCGAGCCGTAGCTGCTGCAGTGACCCGGGCAGCCTGGTTGAACGCCTGGTGTTATCTTCGCCCTCTCCTCCAGGTCCAGAGTGACGCCGTTCAGCTGCAGAGAGCGGATACAGCCCCGGAAGCCTTTCTGCCTAGATGCTGTGCCTCCTGATAACACAAAAAGAGGGCATGGCATTAGCATCCCATTTCCATTTTAAACATTAATGAACTAAAACCTCCAAAACAAAGAGGAAGCAAAATTCTGCATGTTTAGCTAATGATCTACTACAGCATGACAACATGTTGTCTTTGTTTCAGCCCTTCTTTCATTTCTTTATGTGTTGACAACTTCTCCTGTCAACTACAGCAGATACACATGTCGCCTGTGCTTCCCCAGAAGCTCCAAACTGTCAAAACAGTTTTTATGAAATGACTCAACGATAAAACAGCAATGAAGCAACAAACTGTAGGTGGGAAACAGTTTGGGGGACGTAGCTTTTATCATCCATCTGTCTGCCTGTCTAACAGGACATTCCACATGCTCTCTTTAGTGCAAGTTTAAACCTTGTTTTCATTGTTACACACTCTCTCTGAGATCTTACACGGTCACCGATTCTCCACATAGTTCAAATAAGACAACCCCTCTTTTTCTGCATAGATCAGAGTCGATCTATTACCTCGCTCGAGGCACTAACTCAGCAGCTCTTTGCAGTCAAAGTTAGAAGGAGACAACGTCCTGTTGTTCAGCCGCAGCTTTTCACACCAAGTCACTGATCTCTGTTAGTCTCCTCTAGGCCTTCCGTCTTTGCTCTGATACAACTCCCATAAATGATTAAACCAGTAAAGCACCGCATAATATGAAACTTGCTTCTGACACAACATAATAGTCATTTGAATCCTCATAGACTCTCCTGGAAGTCATTGTTCATGATTCAAATGTCTACAGTCCAGTCATCCTGTCATCCTTTCAACTGTTAATCTTTAAATAATCACTCAGAGAGGTTCGACACTTGGACGACTTCACTTGCATAACAATGCAACCCTGCAGTGGTCAGACTTCCAGTGTAATCACATGTTAATCAGTGTTATAATCACAGCTATTGTACCACAGCTTCCTTCACAGTGATTCAAATTAATACAATATGCAAACACCTTTCTTTAACTGTAAATGTGTCCCGACCCACAAATCTCCAGCTGTAAATGTATTAGAACATTTTACTCTGCACTTACTAAAAGCAGGTGTACATACAAAATTGTGATAGTCAAACCGGAAGCCACATCTGAACAAGTATGTGGCTATAAATCTTCAAGTTATTGCTGTCACGTGTTTAAATATGCCTCCTGGACATCCTGACACAAGACAAATGTTTTTACATTTTTTTCAGTCAAGAGTTTCACATGTAAAAACTGGGAGTTTAGGCTCATGCTGACATTCTTAATCAGTGCGATTCTTAATCTCAGCATGGCCTGAGATTAAGAAGACTAGGAATCATATTACTTATTACACCATTTTTTATAAAATTTCCATTCAGTCATGTAAAGGTTTAGCTATTAAGAAGATTTCTTAAAAGTTGTAGATTTGCATTCTGAGAGTCAGAAAGCACAGTTTAAAAAAACATATGTAGTTATCTTAAACTGGCCTTCAACAACAACAGCCCAATATAAAGTAACTGAAATAACTAACACAATCTCACGCTGTGACTCTGATATTAAAGCTACAGCTCACAGCTGGCCTATTATACAACAGTGATTTCAAATACCCAACAGGAAGCAAGTTTGGCCATTTTAAATAAAGTTTCAAAAGGTTCCAGGAAGAACGCCCAGCACACATAAAAGTCATTTTTACCAAACACTAATTTGACCCCTGGGAGATATTCACACAGTTAAGATTTTTATGTCCTTTGTAGTTATGACCACCAGTTTTAATTACTTCAGCTTCATTTATCAGGTATTCTATATTTTGTCCCCTTAAGAGGCTTCCTATGGCTCCTAATATTACCAATGACCTTCAGTCCTTTGCTTTTTTGAAGAGATGAAAACAACGAAAGCTGGCAAAAGAGAATAATATATTTCAAAGTAAATTATTATTAAATTCAGATTCATTCAAATATTTATCCAGTAAGTAAAAGAAAACCTTTATCAGAATTATACAATTACAATCATTAGCTTCCACGCAGCCAAATCAGAAACCTGCTGACTTGATGTTTCTCCCAAAAGTGCATTTTGAGAGTCACCATTATCTGCTGTTCTTGAGTTTTATGCATATTTTTTCACGGAAACAGACATCTTTCGACACAGATGCTCATATTTCAGGACGAACATTTTAACAGGATATTTTTCACGTCTATCCAAGCTTTAAGTGCTGCACTCAGCTTTGTCACGTCAAAAACCCCAGATGTCGGAAATATCTTACTCCACTTCTGTTTGGCAGCCAAAAGAAAAGCTTTAGTAGCGCTAGAAATTTTTAAATGGCAGTGTGTGAGAGTGAAAGAGGTGACTGTAGCAGTGAGCAGAAAAGCATCCCTGAGGACCACCACCTCTGATCAAAGCAATAAAACAGCAGCAAGGAGAGGTTATTAAAGAACAAACCCTCCTACCAGGGAGGCTATCAGAGCGGTGAGGGTTTTCAACAAACATCCTGCCGTACAACTTCAGCTCCAACAAGGATTACAGACTCTTCACATCAAATGGAAACGCTGCTTAAAGAAAACACTTAAAACAGCATAATGAGGGATTTGTGATGTGGGGATCAAAGCATACATCAAAGAATTGAAATGCAGATAAACTCCACCTCTGACCAAAGGAGCAGAGCTACGAGTAAGACCTTCAAGAGAATTTCAACCTCATATCCATCAAAAATGCATCAGCTCTAACAAGACATTTTCAGTGTCTACTATACGTCTGGATCCTGTGTAATACTGGACACGTGAGACGACATGAGAGTGAATAGAAATTAATTAGTGAAATGGAGATCAAAGCTGATGCGTGTTCAAGCTTGAACACCGAGCTCAAAAAGCAAAATGCAGGAAAAAGAAAAGTTAAACTAAGAAGGAGCAAAAGCACAGCACAGCCCCAGCTCTGAGAAAAGACTGAAAATCTCAATATGAAACCAGGATATTTTCTGAAAACACAGATTAAAAACAAACAACCAAAAACAGTATGCTGTAGGATGAGCTGACCTGCACCGCTTGAGCGATGGCGAACAAAACAATCATCAAACACTATATGTGCTGCGTGGGCTGCTTATGCTGCACACATGAAAAGAACATATAGATAACATGGCAATTTATATATATGTTCAGCCTAAACACTTTACATTTGATGTCGATTCCACCCTTACAGATAAGAATCTGTAAAGTTGAAATTATAAAAAGGAAACATACAGTTTTGTTAGCCTGTTTATTCCTTTCTTCACTCATTCACTGTTCCTTATACAACAGTTGCTCAATTTACTCATTACTGAGAAGTAAATTTCAGATGTTTAAGCAAGTATTTACTTTGTACCATCACTGATAAACACTGATTCACAAAATAATCATTGCCACATCTCAAAATTTGGGCAAGATAAGTTTTACTCGATAACTGTGCGTGCAGGCTGGGTAAGAATATTTTTATAATCTTTACTGAATAGAACACAGAGGCATATAAAAGCAGTAAAAAATGGTAGCAATAAAAAAAACACTGGAAGTTAGGCAATAATTACACATGCCTAGAAACCTGTTTGATAGCTACAGGTTGCTAGGGAAGAATGGTTTATTCCCTGATTGGTTGCTAAGTGGTTTCTGGCAGTTGCTAGGTGAAACTGGCCACCGGATGGTATACAGTGCTGGACTGAAAACCTCCTTGTGATTGCTTTGATCGTTAGCGGGTTGCTGTGACGATTTGCAAGGAAGATGTTGACTCGTGTGCAAACACTTGACTCTTGCTGAGCAATGGTTAGTGTGAAAAATACAGTGCAAACTGCAAGTGGAGGCTATGATTTCTCTCCATTTATCCTGCAAAAAAGAAATAAATTCTGAATTCAAGTAAAACAAATGACAGAGGAAGGATAGAACATAGGGAAAAAATACTGAGCATAATAATTAAATAAATTATCGTTTTGTCTCTTTGACGGTATATTCAGAAAACAGAAAAGCTCTCCACTTCAGAATTCACTTAAGAAGTCATTAATAAGCAGTTGTTGCCTGGTTCCACTGGCCATAACACTAGCTCCATCATGTTTGACAGATGATGTGGTATGCTTTGGCTCATGAGCTTTTCTCTCTTTGCCCATACTTTTTTTGTATTCTCAGCCTCATCATCATCATTCATGAGGGCATCTCCTGACTGTTGAACTGGACAAAGATATGTCTATCCTCCTAATGAGTGTTTTTAACCTAGCTAGATGGAAATGGAAACAATGGAAATAATTCTTTGATCATCCACAAAAGTCTTTCAGGCCTTTTGGTGTTCTTGCGCTGGTCATTGCATTCATTCATTTTAGGAATGTATGCAGTGATCAGTTGGCCTCTGCTAAAACTTTGCTATCCCTCTTTTTTTGTTTTGTCAGCCTAATGATGACTTCCACCTACATCAGCATGTCTTTGGACCTCAAATTGAGAGTTCCAATAAAATGTTATGCAATGCCAGTTCAGCACTTTGAATTAACCTCAAATTGTCCATTCCTCTGCTGGAATTACAGTTTACAAATTTTTGTTTTGTGTATAACATTTGTAATGTGAACTCTCTGATGAACAGGATAAGAACACTGATAAGTTTTTTAAAGAAAATTCTTTTGTCATCACTGGTTTAACCTGCAGGTTGAATATAACTTTTCATAATCAATGTAATCAAATTAGATCAACACATCAGGGTCCCCCCCCAACCAAACCAAAAAAACCACTAAGCTGTGCTTCAAAGAGGATTAGAAGAAAAATAACAACCTTGACTTGACAGGATACCGTGCACACCGTCCTGTCTATAATAGGACAATCTGGTGCCAGTGCAGCTACATTTCGAGGGATATGAAGGGAAGATCAAAGGAATCCTGAAAATCCTTGTAGAGGATGGAGTCTCATCTACACATCCCAGCATGGAGGAATAAACTGTGCATCACTATCAGTTGGTAGATAGTGATGCTGCACAAATATGCAAAGGCTCAACTATCCAAACCAAACAAAACAACTGCTCCTAACCTTCACAAAGGAAGTGATTTCTGCTGAGCTAATTGCCGAGCTCACTTTAAATTGCTGTGTATGGATTTTTAGCACCTCCAACGCAAACAGCATGCTGGGGATTATAAATCCATGCAAGGCAATAACACGGCTTATTAATCAAGACAATGGAATCCGCTGCCTTATAAAGCAAGGCAGGATTATGGCACATAAGTACAGCATACATTGAAATATGGCTTGTGAATTTATACAAACCAACACAGGAGCTTATAATTTACACAATAGAACAGTTTTGCCTTACAAATGGAGTCTTATAAATACAATTCATGTGGTAAAATGGATTGTAAATTTAATCACGCCCATGCTGAGGCTTGTGAATGCAAATAACTTAATATTCAGTCTTTCATATTATGTGAACAAGGAGGGACACGGTGAGATACTGACAATGTAGAGAGAAATCCGAACACGGCTTTAAAAGCTCACCCCCCGTCAAGATGCTAAAAGGGTTACATTTCATATATAAGTTTTACACTTAAAATCTTATTAATAATTGTACGCATTATTATGAGTGTAATATAGCTGAATGATATCTTTTAAGAAACATGTTGGATGACATATTACCCTATAGAGGTTTGATATTTTTAACTTTTAAAGTGAAATGGTTTGGTACAAACTGGGGGGGGAGAGGTAGAAATAAGGAGTCATCTAGCTGTCAGGAGGGCTTAATAAAAAACATGATATGAGATTACAGCCATGCTGGGAGCTGTGTGGAGGATGTACTTAGGCACCGTGGTGGTGAGAGAAATGCTGACATCAGCTTGCCGTGCTGATGTTTAGCAGCTAATGTTCAGCATCTTAATCGTAGTTTATTAGCATGCAAATTTGCACAAAATTCAAAGTACAGCCAGGGTTGGTGGGAATGCAGTTAGTTTTATTTATTCATTTTAGCATATATTCAGCAATAAACCAAAGAACCACACAATATAGCTACAGTTTTGATCTGATGATGGTGATAGGAAAAAAGAAAGGGGCATATATAAAATAAAACAGAAATTTTGCTAGGAAAAAACAACAACAAAATTTAACAATTTATTGAGGGATATGTATCCAAACCAAAATTTTTAGACATATCTAGACATGATCCTTGAGGCCTTGCTGCTAGTATGGCTAATAACCAACTGAGCTGTTTCATAGAAAATCACATTGGACAGCACGTGTTATCAAGCTGATGCTAAATAGCCCCACAACAGCCATGAGGCATTCATTTAAATATTACTCAAAATGTGATTTGGGGGGTCTCAAGCCATTCTACTCCTACTGCTGGTCCCAGGCCCGGATAAATGGGAGGGCTGTGGCAGGTTAGGGAAATGTAAAACCTGAGCCAAAAATGTAGATCCATCCAAGTAAGGGAGTAATGCTGCCGTCTTCAAAAAAATTCAGGTTTGTGAAAAAAAAATACACATGAAGAAAAAATCTCTCATAAATAAACTGCTGGAAAAGGTGTGTGCATCTAAGACCCTGCCACTGATGATAAGCACAATGTGTTTGCCCTTCAAAAGCAGCGTAAATGAATAAATAAATCTCAACAATTACAAGTCATTAATCAGTTTGTTGACTTTGGTGCCAAATTATGAGTCTTCTGCTCAACAACATCATTGCTAATATTTAAAACATTAATTCACAAATAAAGCTAATAAAATAAAATATAGAAACAAAAAGAGAACCAACAAGAAACCAGGTAATGTAGTTATCATCCATCCAGGTATCAATTGATGTCAACTGCTGCTTTTTTAATTACTGACATAAACTATCAGTATAAACAGTAGAGTACAACTGCTTGCTGTTTAAAGAAAAGCTACAGTATGAACCACCTGTTTTTTTAAAATTTACTGTCAGTTTATTGCAAAAGTCATCTCGATGTTCTTTATATTTTAAGGAAAGGACAGCACAGCTTGATCAAACAACACTCACATAAGCAAGCACTTTGTGAATGTGGGGATAAAGAACTCCATTTTAACAGGAAGTGACCTCTATCAGAATCAGACTCAGGAAAGAGCAACCTTTCACCATGACTGTTTGAATGGTGAGGGGTTGACACTGAAGCCTGTTGTTTTTGTAATGATTTCCTCCAGTTGAGTTACTTTGTTTGAGAGGGACAGGTTGGGTCAGGTAATTTGTATACAGCCATAAAGAGATGCTGATTTGAGGAGAATTCATGTGAAACTGACCATGACCATCAGTAAAGACAGATCACAGACTTTATAGCACTTTAATAGGGTATCTCATCAGATTTTACAGCTGCTGGAGACAGCGTACAAGTTGCAGAAGAACCATAATATACAGGAAGCAGCAAAACTTTCCACGACAGCAGATATTTTTCTCTGCCACCCGCTGCCTGCTCTGCTTTGTAGGTGAGGTGCAGTTAATTTACAAAGAGCCTATTGGTTAGACACATTCAGCCAATCTATATTCTCCTTGATTTGTCTGTTCTTGTGACCATCAGACAATTTCAGAGTTTGTTGGCTTGTTTTCCCTTCAGTGTGATTACTGATAAGAAGTGAAAGACTAAATATTTACAGAATAATAAGACTTGAATTGTAGAATTGTACTGGCTGTAAATTAAATAGGGGCGCTGCATTGATGAAGTTTGTAGCTGGTTAATAAGAGAACTGTGAAATGAATAATTTAGAGGTTTAGAGTTCTTTGTAGTTTATTTAAAGTTTATTGCTGGAAGAAATCACACCATGCCCTATATATATATATATATATATATATATATATATATATATATATATATATATATATATATATATATATATATATATATATATATATATAATCACAACTCCCACTGCATGCTTATTTATTGTGATTATTGTTCAGCGGTCAGAACCATCGCCTCAGCAGTTTCATATTCAATAATGCTGAGGAGCTGGTGGCATCTGGCCAAGAACAGTTTAGCTCTCTGTTGTAGATGATTTCTTTTCCTTTAAAGTATGACTCTGAAAGAGGAAACCAGACATGGGGCCTGCCTTTTAATCCAAGTCTAGGAGGATTTCTCTCAAAATTAGGAGAAAATAATCTGAAAAAAGAAAAAAAGATTTGCTTCTCTTGTACTTTTTAAATTTTATTTAAAAAAATCTCACTCACAGTTTATTTGACCTAGAGCCAAGAAGTTGAAAAGAGCAACTTTAGTCAAAACTATCTTCTAGATCTCAACCGAGCTCAACTGCTAGAGCTCAAATCAAAAAAAGACTGTAAAACCTTTACTTAATCTCTCAACTGGTCCCGGGTGTTGGCTGGGTTTTGGCTTTGATAGACTTCCTGCAGTGAAGCTGATAGGCTGCACTTGTGAAACACGCGTTAGGGTCAAAAACAAGCATTAGCCTTCTAGGATCCTCTAAAAAACACTCTCTCCCACCAAGTCAGCGTTTTAAAAATGATCAGGCAACAGGATTTATATAAATAGCAGTTAAAAAAAAAAAAAAGTGGACTACTAATCTTTAAAATTTATTTTTCCACCCAACGTTAGCTTAGAAGCCAAAAAAACAAACCCCAAAAAGAACAAGGCTCGTATAGGCCCTGATGGTGCAGTAGTCAGCATGTTTCCTTGGCCCTCTCTCACTGGAGTTGGCATCTGCTGCTTGCACCTGTGAGGGGTTTCTCCAAGTTTGCATGTGAGGTTAACTGGTGCTTCTAAATTGGTGGTGTGGATGTGAGATAGATGACAATAATCAGAGTCAATGCAGAAGTGTGTGTGAAACAAAAGTGCCATGATTTTTTTTTAAATTATTAAGAATCCAGATACTGGTTGAAATATTTGTTAAAAAAGCTCTTGTTTTTGGTTAATTCATATTCTTTTAACTTAGTTTTATTATATATATTTTCTAAAGGTAATCAGGACCCCTGGAGTGGATCTATTCACCATCTGTTTGAGAGCCAGTCCTCTACAGGAACAATTGCACTGTTTATACGAGCTATCAACAAACTAACACAATAAAACTCTCCGGTTCCAAACAGCAGCTGGGCATTTTGGTGTCTGTGAAAAATGGCTCGACAAGACCAACAGAATTGTTTTTTATTAATAATTAATCTTCAGGGATGTTTGAAAGAATATATATCAGCACAATTTAATTCTTTGTGGCTTTTTTCCTCGTAGACAATAGAACTTGTCTTTGTTAGATTGGATATTTGCCAGATAAACACTCCAATAAAATGGTCTGTGCACGTATTGTCCCCTCACTGTATCTATTATCCTGCACCTGGCCTAAACGTCGGAAGGACACACAACAACCATTCTGCAAAACACATAACAAAAATCCTAACTATCAGTGCTTCATCGACGCTAACATGCATTACTAATTAGTGTTCGATTTAATGTGCTGAACACTAATTTTTATTGTTCATTAAGGTTAAATTTGTGGATGACCAACAAATAAATCCAGAAAACGTGTGCCTGAATTTAGCAAACTATAGAGAGAACAAAAACACAACAGCAACAAGAACACGAAGACACTCAAGAATGAATTAAAACTCAACAGCTGACTATTTAATGCCACACATGCAAATACGAGTTTGTATTTTTTCCATATTTTACTTTTTCCGTCTCTGCAATGCCGACTGTAACCTACGGGTTCCAAACATTTAAAATAAAGCTAAAACTTGAGGTAGCTCTACTTCCTGGCACAGATGACTATACAAGCTACCTTGAGAATGAAATGTTCTAAACCAAAGCCTTTGGGAACCAGAAATAGCCCTGTACAGTACAACAATTCATACAGTGACATCTGATGTGAACTTAAGTGGGAGGCAGAGAGTTATACTACGGGGACACGGAGGAAAGAAAAGGACTAAAAGCTAAAAGCAGACTTTAGAAGGAGCAGTACAGAAACACTGAGCTGAACTACTGTTCCCCAGAGAACAAAGAAGATATTGTCTGAGATATAGACTACGTATATTATATTCTAAAGAAGTCGGGGAATATATGGAGACCGAGAATTCCTTAAACAAAAGAGACATTAAAAAAAAGACATCAAAACCAGCAGTTCTACTATTAACAAACAAAAACAGTGTGCAAATGCACCCATGTCATCCTCACCTATGAACAGCTGGCTGTTGAGCTGCAGGTGGAAGTGTCCGTCAGTTGGCGCCTCCTGCGTGGCCACAGGAAGTTCATCCAGTCGAAGCGACGCCTCCTTCACGTTCCGTTCTGCTCGGACCCGATGCCACCGGTTGTCATTCAGCGGGACGCTCGACTCCACACGAACCTCCAGCGGGCCGTTACCGACATCAAAGGAGAAAACCACCTGAGTGGAGGCTGAAAAAGTAGCAAGAGACAGGAAAACAGCGTCCATTCATTAACTGATTAATATAACGTTTTTAATAATAATTATATGTATCATTATATAAATTAAATCACGAAACTCAAAATAGGCTGTTAAATTTAGAATGATTATTTTGTGATAAGAGTCTTTTAGTATTCTGTGTAAATGACCTTAAGCTTTAAGAGCGTCCTCCTTTTAAAAAAAAACAACAAAAACAATTCATTAGAAACAACCTCATATTATTTAAGGTTTTAGTAAATACTATCAAACTAAAATCTGTGTATTTCATTGTGCAACTCTCTATAGCAGGGGTCTCAAACTCGCGCCCCGGGGGCCACTTAGGCCACATCACCCCTACTTGCAGCCCGTATATTGAAATGAAGAAATATAATGCAATTTGACCCTTGAAGTTACTTTTTTTTGTTAGGGAGGATTTGTTTGTTGTTGTGTGCAATGTTAAAATAAGTTCTTTAAAGAGCAAAAATTATTTAATATGAAGGCAATATGAGCAGAGAGCACAAACATGTTGAGGGTTTAGTTGTGTTAGTTCAGTGAAGGAATTAATTAAAAGAAAACAATTTTCAGTAGTAGTCAGAAACTAATGTGCACACTCATGTCTGCATTTTTATTTTGTTAAATACAAACAAAATTGTGCTTCCATGTTCCTGGCCAGAAAGACAGCACCAATTTGTTTATTTGGTAGTTCAATGAAAGGCTTCAGTTACTTAAAAGTGAGAAAAATAAATTGTGTTCACACTTGCAGTTTTATCATGTTATACAATATTTGAAATTTGAAAAAAAGCAAACAAAACACAACATTTTCTGAAATATTTGTGGGTGTTTTCTTGTTTGCTTGTTTGTTTGTTTTCCTTTGAACTACTTGAACACTAAAGTGGCCCTCACGTGACATGACAGTGCCTGCAGTGGCCCACAGCTCATTTAAGTTTGAGAGCTCTGCTCTATAGTATACTAGAGTACTTACAGGTATTTTATCTGTATGTTAAAGTGACTGTGGAAAAACTTCTCTTTTGGAAAAATATGTCAGATATCACATTCTTAAAACTATCAATAAACTATGGATTCAACACACAGACACCTGCCAAAATACAGTACTTGTATTTTACTCACCAAAACTAGAATACCCAAAAGTACAACACTAATGTTTTTGAGGGGCTATCACCACCGTACAGCAGGCTTTAGTATTTGTTAGCTAATTCAATAAAAAATGTTCTAGAAGGCATAAATCAGGTTCAGCTGCCTGTCAATCAAAGTTAGCACGCCCCCAATTCACATATTCCAAAGAGTGAGTCAACAAAACAAAAGTCACCCAATACAGTAACATTATACAGGCAAAAGTACTGGGCCACACCTCGATCACAGTCTGTCCAACAACCTACGGAGAGCATCTGCAGGAAGCAGTGAAGTTAGTATATATAGAGACCTGAAGTGAAACTAAGTGTTTGTCTCTACTTTTCATGCTGTATTGTTTTAAATCTTTTTCTTCTCAAGTCAAGTTCAAGATTTTTCAAGCTTCTCCAATTCTTGGTAAACCTGCTGTCACTCCCTTCCCTATTCCGGTCCATTTGCCAACCAATCAGCAGTTGACCGACGCATCGGTCATCCACGCCCCAACGTACAGATGGGGTTTTGGAGGACTGCCTGGGAGCACATTTGTAGTGGGTGAAAGTGCCACTCTGTTCCCTCCAAACAGAAACACGTATGCAGACAAACACGCTTGGAGTATCATAAATTATGCATTATGGACAGGATTCTACTGTTGCAGCAAGTTACTTTGTGAAATTTCTTTCCTTCTAGATATTCACTGATCAACTGTAAATGATATTATTGCAAAGTGGGAGTGTTTAGAAACCATAGCAACTAAACCATGAAGTGGGAGGCCATGTAAAGTTGCAGAGCGGGGTCACTGTTTGCTGATGCACATAGTGCGTAACACTCAGCAACACTCTGCTGATTAAACAACTGTGCCAAACCTCCTCTAGCACGAGCCGCAACTCAGAGACTGAGTGCCAGGAGTTTCATGGCATGTGTTTCTATGGATGAGCTCCTGAAGGTGTGATGTATAGAGACCAAAAACATTTATTGTACCAGGCTGTAAACATGCGTATTTCTGCTGCCTTTTCTATGGGACTGACTGGCTTTATGAGTCAGCCTGAATTGGTGAGCACCTCCATTCTCGCTTCCATTTTTAGCCACACTTTGACTACTAATAACCATCAACCCTGCAAATCATGTATCGAGAGAGAAAAAACACCTTATAAAACAAATAACTTTTGATTAACATAGTGCTACAATATTTTTTTTCAAATGACTTGATGGAGAACACACACACAGTATGGTTATATTGCGATGAAGCAACTCACAGATCTATATATATGATATATGAAATAAAGGCTGTAACTAAATCCTAGCTGGCTGATAAATCTATAGTGTCATGGTATAGATCATCCTTTCACCAAGCTCTGACAGAAACCAGGGAAGCAGTTTTGGTAACACTGAGCAGGAAGTGAAAAGTCTAATCACATTTTAAAGTGCTGCACCTTTTTGCACATCCTGGAGAAAAAAAGCTTCCTGCGGTGTTCATTCGAACAAAAAGATACGATGGCAGTTGTGTAACAAACTCTCATCCTTCATGGTTTGGAAGGAGAAGATGTATTACTCTGTGAGCGCAGAACAAGATGAAACAATATCCTGCAGTAACTTCATTTAGAAATTGTTCTCAGGCCCAGCTGCAGTGTTACAGAGTGATCTGAGGCAGCTCCCAACAAAGCAACACTGTTCAGATCTGAAACAACCTCGCTGACAATGATTTCCCCGAGGAGAAAAGCTGTTGCTCCAGCAGTGTCCCTGTATTCAGCTGTGTATGTGTCCCTTTAAATCCATTTTTTAGGAAAATGCAAAAAGCAGTGCAGCGATAACACTGCAAACTAACCTCAAACTAAACTGGTGAAATGGACTGAAACTGTCTCAAAAGGAAACCAAGGTTGACTATAAAACTTGCTCATAAATGTGTACCTGTCACTTTGCTGCACTGCAGTCAGTGCTGTAGGCAAAGTAATGAGCATCCATGAGTGTAGTTCTGCTAAATGATACTATAGAAAGTATATAGAAGATGGACACATGACTTAAACATGCACTCTGTCTAATGGCCAGCGTGGAGTGACACTTCTGAGTTTAAAAAGAAACAGATTTTTAGACTCTAAAGACATAAACACTTACCTTATCAACTTTTTTTAAAGTTTAAACTCTTAGGGTATACTCATTTTGTAAATCAGGGTTCCCATTAGATGGGGGAAAAGAAGAATTTCAGTTCAATCCCTTATCAATTCTCTTATTGACTCTCACTGGGTTCTCATTGGTACCAATCATCTATCACCACCATTGCTAAACAGCATATCAAAGACATTATGTGCATACAAATTAATTGCTGTGCGGCATTGTCTCATAATTACTATTTAACAATATAAACCTACAGGCTACAGTTCACTCAGCTTTAACATCACACTGTATTCTTGGCTACTTAGCATCAGCATGCTGTCTGTGCAGATGTTAGCAAAGCGCCGAAGTTGTGTTAGCAGCATAATGCAGTTGTTACTGTAGATGCATTTTCAACTTTACCATCACATTCTTGTCCTTTTGCGTAATGAAAAAAGTGACGTCCATAGCCATGCCATAGACTGTGCCACAGTTCTCTTCCTCTGGCTTCCTATGGCTAAATGTCTCCATTAAATTAAATATTTTCAAAACTGATTATTCATTAAATATTAAGTTGCCAGAAGATTCTGCAGGTAGCACAGAAAAATCAATTTGGAACTTGCATGTAAGAAAGTGCAGTTTCACACTATAGACCAGTAGTGCAGTAAATGACAGCTGTAGGGACAGAATTTATCAGTCAGTCTGTAGTCTGTTTAGATTTCAGTGTATGTGTTATTTTTAGTCAATGCTTGAAAATTGCTGGCTCAAAGGACCATAATATATCCGGTGATATTAGCCATTTGTCAGTATATTGGTGTTAGCATTTAGAAATGAAAATTTCAAAAGTAAAGAAGAGACGGGAGAAACACCCTTTAGCCATGTTATGACTGTTGATGCTGCACATTTTGTCCACCAGAGGGCACTCTGCAGTGTCCCTGTTGGCAGCAGGTCTTTGGGCCACAAACGCAGCCAGCTGATCTGAGCAGAGTCGGGCAGAGCTTAAACAAATAAAGTATTAGCCTATTTTTGTTTGGAATTAAAATTCCTGCACGTTGAGTTCAGGTACTCGACTTTATCCAGAACTGTTGGGATGATGATTGTGATGATTCAGATATCATCATTATCAGGTTTCCTGCAGCGAAGTTTGAAGCTGTCCCGTAAGAATCGAGGGTAATGTTGCAGCAAACCATTGCCAAAGTCACAAATGGTGTCCTTGGGTCAACTTAAAGTAGCTTGTTTGCATTCATATTGTGCAAGACACAGAAAGATACAGTGATGTTTTAAAAATGTAATATTTGTGCCTACAGGACAGTTTTGACACAGATAAAGTCTTTAACCTCTGGGTTTACACAAATCCAGATTAAAACTTTAACTTCCAGGTTTTAGTGACACATCACTCTAATCCTCATTAAATCGATGCCCTCAAGCTCCTACAGTACTCACAGCTCAGTTCGATGCGAATGAAGTCTTTGATGCCCAGGTTTTCCAGGAACACACCAGAGGAGCCGGTGGTTTTAAAAAGGAAGGAGATGTCAGCGCTCAGCTCTCCATGGAAGGTGGGGAAGTGCAGGTACGACGTCTCCTTGTCGAAAAATGCGGCATTCCAGAAGTTCTCTAAGAAGCGTGATAAAAACTGTGTGTCATGAACATTAAATGTAGCTCATAACACTTATTTATCAATGTTGTGAAGCATTTACACAGTGACTGGAACAGCAATCAATGAGAAGTAGAAGAAAGCCAGTGCGATACTTTGACTTTGATTTACCTTGTATTTTTTTCTTAATGAGAAGCAGTTATCAGAGAACGAAGACTTAAAAGGAAATATGGATTAGTAACAGTTATGTTAGTGATAGCTAGAAGGAGGAGGAGGAGGTACTGAACCCATAAGAATCCATTTAATTCATAATTAATTAAACATTAGACACAATCCTTTTTCTAAGCTTGATGCTTAATAAAAACTTCTAGTTTAATTTTTTAAAATTTAGTACTCAGCATCTTTTACATCAAGGAAATGGCATTACTTCCATAATTCATAGAGCTGTATCACATGACTGTGATCTCAAGGGAAAGTTCCAACAAGCTGCCCAAAATGGGCACACCACAGAATTTCCCCACAAGCTTGTCAACCTTCTGTTTCTGTTCACAAACATCTGACCTCCTCTCAAAAGCAGGAAAACAAACATGTGTTTGAATAGACTTTCTGAATTTCTAAAAAGAGCAAAGTCCAAGTCAGAGAATCATCATGTTTAAAAATATCTTGTAGAGAAATCATATCTGTAACCTGCTTCCAGGATCAAAGTGTACAATAAAGCAGACTGCTTTATGTATTTCCTTTCGTATTGGTTAAAAATGTCACCATTTCAGAACGTTGAAGAACATGAAATTCTTCAGAGTCAAAGGTTAGGCTTTGATTAAAATGGGACACATCCAGTTGGAATAGATGTTTAATCGCACTGAAACTTGTCCAAACCAATGAAATCATCATTACGCCCTTCCTACCAACTGTCCAAACCAATGAAATCAATGTTAAAACTTGTTCAAAGCTGTCCAAACCAATTAAGTAGATGGTTAACTTTTCAGAAACCAGTCCAAATTAATGCATAACCACAAGTTAACTCGTCTAAACCAATGAAATTGATGCTTAACACCTCCAAAAACTCTGCCCAAATTCAGCATTTAAACGAATTAAAATACACGGGCTTAACATTTAATGCTGCTCTATTCTACAGTTTGCAGACAGGCATACCTGTGCAATGTGGACATTTGGTTTGGCAGATTTAGGACACTGACGGCAAGTCATTAATGCATCTGATTTAACAACCATCCAGTATTTTGGCTAAACAAACCTGTTTAAAAAAAACAACAACCAAAAACAACTGGCAGGCAGCGATAGAGAGCTTTGTTTTGCTTTCCAGGTGGGCATTTATATAATGATGTGTGGTCACATAAAACCTATAAATAGGATGATTTTTGTCAGCTTTCCATCTGCTGTAACCAAGCAGTTATGGAGACTTACTGTCTCCATGGCAACGGAGTGGTCCCACCCGGTAGGCAGCCTCCGACCCTGGCCTCTGGATGTCACCCAGCACCAAAGACCTGACCGGGAGGGTGTCCTTATGGGTCAGAAGGCCTGAGTCTTCAGTCCTGTAAAGAGGAAGACGAGAAAGGAAGCAGAGATGAAGAAAAGTAAGCAGGGAGAAGGAAAAGGTGGTGAGAGATTGAGAGAGCAGGAGACAAGGGAGAGAAGAAATACATGAAGAATGATTAGGAAGGAAAACGGGAAAGAAGAGGAATCGATGAAAGAGGAAGTTGGAGTACGAGCAAGAAAAATGAGAAGAGAGGGAAGAAGGAAGAAGATGAGAAAAACCATGAAAAAGGACAAATTACTTTTTATTGGGATTAACTGCTTTGACATGTATGCTAATTAGGCTAATTTGCTTGCATAAATCTCCAAGCAAATGGCACTGCTGCAAAAAAGTCTAGACTGCTGTAATAATCTGCCACAACCTGTTTCATGTGCAAGACAAATTTTCAGGAAGACAATTTAACAGTGAGACAGATCGTATCATATCCAACCTGACACTCAACACTCCATCTCCGCCAGTTTCCGTGACAGCCTTTTCCAAAAGCGCTCTCCAGACAGACAGCTGAACGAGCAGCGCCGTCCATTTACACACATGTTCAGATAATCTACAAGACAGTCTCGCTGTCAGGTGAGAATTTTATCCAAGACTGGAAATGAGTGGCATACTCGCAAAGCAGATCTGTAAAGCCTGTGTCTGCGCTGAAAAGCTTGACAGCGAGATGAGAGAAAGTAGAAGGTGAAGTGTGATGAAAGCAGCAGGATTGTTCACAGCATGAAGAACGGTAAGTAAAGAGCAATAATTCATTACTCGAGGCTAGAAAGTCTGTTTGTCCGTGTATTCAAAAATAAGTCATATTCAAAATAATTACTGCCACAATCTGAAAGGATTAATACAAGAATTTGATCATAAATAAATACCTGCCTCTTTAGTGTTTTCTTTTATCTTTTAGAAAGCACAGCTTTTGGTGCACCTAAGTTTTTTCATTTATCATTACAGGTAGTAATGTTTAAATGCATGGCAGGTAACCTGAAAAATGATCATACAAACTCTAAGTCTAAGCCCAAAAGACAGAGCACATACCTAATACCTGCTGACGCTGCATTTTTTAAATTACAGGTAGAGAGTTGAGTGTGCTATTGAGAGCCAAGACTCTGCAGGTTTTGTTTTACAACCCAAACTCCACCTGTCTGATTAGCAGAGAAGACTTCATTAGCGAACTCACTTGCTGAGTTGATTAGTTAGACAAAAAAACTGCACACTGGCATGTGGTCGGCCACCCCTGCTGTAAATAATTCATTCCAGTACAAACAAATCACTAACAAATCAGCCAAAAGTTACCACAGAGAGGAGGAAGCCCCTCAAACTAAAATGGATCATTAATGTTGGACTGTGGCAGGGCTACCATAGTTTAATTTATAAAATAATGTTGAGAGAGCAAACTTGGCATGCAATGAACAAAGTAATAATAATGCCTATGAATTTTTAAAGGTCAGTACCACTCCAGGCGATCGGCATCACAGTTGCAGTAGTGTTGTAGATCCACACAGTCGCCCTGCAGGCCGCAGGCACACTGCTGGCTTCCTGGATGAGCTCCTCCCCAGTAAGTCTGGACTCGACCTTGACCTGGACCGCCAAGCCACCAGCTAAACGGAGAGCCCTCTGAAACACACAATCATGTTCATGTGTAGCTTCAACATAAAATTTTTTACTACAACTACTACTATTACTATTTTTGCTGAGTTGAAAACCGTGACACATACAACAAATCAAAAGGCTAAATTAAAAATATTTAATTGAGATGGACAGCCAGGGATTTGCAGTGACTGGCTTGTCAGTCGCATGGATGTCTTATTACGAGCCAGTTCATTTCAGTCTTGCCAAACAGCCATACACAAACTCATAGATGGACGCTAACACATTGTTAGCATAGAAGTTCTTTATTTTGAGCGAAGACACAAAGTTCATCAAACTTTGAGGAGATTGCTGCAAAAATGTTCTCAACAACAAACCTAATCAAACCTAAATCATCCTGACTCTGCTGAACATGGACATTTTAAAGACACCCATAAATCAAAGTGGCTAAAGTTAAAGTTATGCAGATCTCATAGCTATCAGAAACATTATGGAGAGTTGTTGCGTAAATCTGTTGCATCTGCTTTTGTTTTGTAAGGTAAAATGTGTTGGGTAAAGGTGGCTGAATATCAGCTCATCTTCAGCTAATTGTTTTTCACTTCTACCACCAACAGCAGAGCATTTTATTTTCATTTATTTCACTGGGACTTGCAGTTTTGGAGGAAAATTGAACTTTTCTTTAATTGTGAAAATAATATACTGCATAGAGTAACAGTTTAGTTTTCTTTGTATATCCTGTCAATTATTTTTCTGATAAGGAAAATTGGAATTGGCTAAAATCCATATCCTCAGTTCAAAGATAGAAATCATAATCGGCCAAGAAAAATTCACTCAGTGCATCTCTAATATCTAAACTACAGCTAGACTGCTTACGCAGTGGGAAATTTCAAAGTTTTCCATCTCATAACTGGTATAATTTTCCTACACTAACAGATATTGTTCCTGTCAAATCAGAGGAAATGTTTATCTTTATTCTCAAAGACTGAGCACATCTTATTTCAGATTTAACTTCAGCCTGCTGCTCTCAGTGCCAGCCCAAATTAGCTGACAGCTCAACTGATGCACTTCTGCAGATCCTTGACTCAAATCTCGGGAAATATCAGAAGTCTCACTGCAGCATGTGTGCCTTCTGAATACAGGCTTTTTACTTTTAATTTACCATCAGTCTAATTCCTCCTTTTAAAAATAATCTTCAGAAAACTGGGAAAAACTATGGAGCTTCCAATGCTTGAAAGAGACAAATCTCACTGTTAGAACTGATTTCACTGATTTGAATGAACAGAGTCTAAAAAAGAAGCAGGAGAGGGAAAGATAAGGTTCCGCATTTGGAAACTTGTAGAGGTTGTTTTTCATCAAGTTAAATTGGATATTTTTGTTCCTATGTAAGTGTTCAGTTCTATAAAATCATGAAATTCAAGATGGAACAACAACTAGACTGATTATTTTGAGATAAAAGCATTTTATTATTCTCTGTAAATGCCCTTCAGCTTTAAGGGGGATCCTCCTTTTAGAAAAACAAAGCTCTTTTTGATACCCCAGCAGCACCTTTAGCTTTGCATGACTTAAAGCCATGTCTGCTGTCATTGATATCTGCTCTGTTCTGCAGGGAACGGTCTTGTTATTGGTCTCCCAGCCTTAGTTTTTCCATGTAAGTACATATAAGCGCAGGAGGTGTGAACATATTGGTGAGAAAAACCTAGAAGAGAGTCAGCAAATATAAATTACAGGAGAAAAAATAATAATCTCACTTTATTTAAGTTATACTTCTTTTTTTTTAAAACTACTGCGAGAGCTGTGACCTGTACCACAATCCCCTGCAGTCATTTGACCAATCGAATGACTGTAGAATCACTTGCAGTCATTTGATTGGTCATTTTAAACCCACTAAGTATCATGTGGGAACTGTAACGTCATGAATTATTTCAAACTTTTAAAAGAAAAGTTTTTAAGCACAATTTTCAAAAGCAGGCTAGGATGTTGCCATTTGTACAACACATAACTTATCGCGCTTTCTTTGGATAATGATGAGCCATATTGTGTCCCAAGATGGACTGGGCTGTGAGGAAATAGAGTGTGGCATGGAAAGAGCCCACATGATCCTCCAAAGACGAAGCCAGTGTTTGAGGCAGACAGAGGGATGCTTGCCAGCTTCTAACCCTAACACTGAATATATTGTTTTTCATATTGAGGACGATGACAGTATAAGCTGAAATATGTATTTCACATTTTGAGAGTGTGTAGGTGGAGAGATGGCGAGAGGGTGATTGGAGATGTCTCTGCTGAGTCAGCACTCCTTTATTTTTCCCAGGGAGTGCCAGAGAGTTTATAATGGAACTTCTATTTCTCCGCTCATTCTTCCTTTTCGACCACTTTTCCCACTTTCATCCATCATTCTATTACCCACCAGACCAAAAGTTTCTTCAGCCCTGAAATCTTTCCCTTATATACTCCGTTATAGGTCCCGAGTTGATAAAAACTTTCAAGACTCCCACTGATCTGCATTGGACGGGTAGCAATCAGAAGACTCCTCAATAAAAAACTAAACTGTTTATCTGGTTAGCTGAGACACCTGATGGACATTTCTGAGGGTCAGTCGGCTTCGTTACTACAGGCTGACATTTCTTGACCACTTTTGGGTTGTTGCAAGGACAAAACTCAAAGGACTTTTTCCTGTAAGACTTTAGCTTGAAGTTTAGTTTGAGCGATATTTTACAATTTCTTTCTTAATTGTTTTATTTCCTCCTTTTGTTGTTTTGGTTTTTTGGAAAGCTTTAGAAAAAGATCTCTTTGCTAGGTTGCCCCTCACAAGCATCGCATTTCATCACAAGACCAGCGTTTGATAATCAATGTTTTTTTATTTTTTATTTCTCTACTCTGAATGTTCGGGTGCTCTTTTACACAGACTCTGAAAGGATAAGCTGTTGAATCCACTGCTACTAAGAAAAATTTAATGCAACTTAGGGATCAAAGTAATTCTAATTCTGTTTCTAATACTCACCGCCTCTGAGTCAATGCAATCACAACAAAACACATGACCAAACAAAGAGAGCACTAATCCAACTCGATACTCATTCCAAAAGGGGGAGGTTTTTAACAAATCCTGAACAATCAATGTTTCTGAATCATTTGTGAAAGACAAGAAAATCCCTGCAACCAAACTAAGTTTGAAGAAAGCAGTGAAATAAGTTTGTTGTTCTCAGGCTGAGTATGAGAGTATGATGTTGTGAGCTCCAGCTGAACAGAGTCAGCCTAATCAAGTTTTTATTGATTTTTTTCTTTTTGACCCAAACACATTAATTAAAAGCAAGTTTTTGTCTTGTTTGTCAGTCTTTTTTCTTAAGACATAATAAAAGGAAAAAGCATAGTTAAAACCTCAACGTCAATATTTTAACTACAGTTTAAACATTACAGGGATTAAATAGGATGTTTAAATAGTGAGAATTACTGAAGTGTAACGTACATAAAGAAAATTTCAGCAGCAACAGAGAACGCGATTCAAGTTGTCTAAGATAAAGCTGTCAGAAACTGAACTGAGAAACTAGTATCTATTTTCAGAGAGGGAAATACAAAGTGAATATCAAGCACTCATATTACAGAACATCGTTAAAGTGGAGAGAAATGTTTTGCCTCGCAGCAAATGGGAAATGAACAACGAGCCAAGGACTGGCACACTTCATGCTACAGAACAGAGTTTAGTGTTTGCAGGTTGAAAACATTTTCATAGCTATGCGCTTTTTAAACTGTAACACTTCCAGTTGTTCCAGCTGAGCAGCATCAGAATAATCCTCTACAGAATAATAAGGAAAGACATCTAATGTTATACTGCAACTAACAGCAATTCTTTACCCAAAGTGTTGAGGAGGCGGGACTTCCTGCAGTGGTAGGACAGTTCCTGTTCGCAGTGCTCTGACTGGCTGATGGCAGCCAGCAGCTGCTCCTCTTGAGATGAGTAGTCGAAGTGAACCGAATGCTGGGACACAGCCGGAGAGGGTCGCACTCGGGTCAGCTCCGTGTTGTTGTGCAGGAGCACCATCCATGTGGTTTCCTCTGGTGGGAAAGATGAGCATGCAATTTATACTCATTTATTATTATTACAATATAACTGCAAAGAGTTTCTTTCCTAGAATGTGTACCAGTTAAATACCATCTAAGTAGCCAGACTGTGAAATTAGCTATATATGCATGATGTAACTACACAAATAGGCATGTGATGGAAGAAAGTGAAATGGATGAAAATTATATTTCTGCAGATTATACTTTTTAGAAAATAGCACAGTTTCAAGAGTTATCTGCTTTCGTATAAATATCCCTCTATTTGGGTCCTTCTGTTTAGTGTCGTGGAGTGTCTGGAGCTTATTCCAATGTAAGATGCGACATGAAGACAACCACAGACTCCCACATTCACACCTACAGCCAAGTTTGAATCACTATTTAATCTGTGGGAGGAAGTACCCACAGGAAGAACAGGTGAACACTGAAGGACTCGAGCTGACCGGGAGTTTTTAGCCACAAAATCTTTTGCTATGATGCAACAGAGCTGATCAAGCTGCCCTTTTCATGCTGGATCTTCTTATTTTCCTTCAGCGCTTTACTTTCGAGTTTGCCGAACGAATCATCTGCTTCCATCTCCCCCGATCTGCTACCATGCTCTCCTGTCAGAACAACCCGCTGCATGTCCTCCTTCACTACATCCATGAACCTCCTCTGTGGTCTTCCTCTTTTTCCTCTTCTTTGCAGCTCCATGTTCAACTACTGCTGTGCAAAATATCTACTATCCCTTTTCTCCGCATGTCCAGACCATCTCGACCCTGACTCTCTAAATTTGCATTCAAACTGCTCAACTTGAGCTGTTCCTCTGATACTCATTTCTAATCCTCTCCCACCAGGTCACTTCCAGGAGGGAAAGAAAATCTTAGCATTTTCAACTCTAGCACCTTTGGCTCCGCCTCCCGTCTTTTTGCAAGAACAACCAGAATATAAGAATATATCATAGCAGGTCTCACAACAGTCCTGTAAACCTTCCCTTTCATTCTTGCTGCGATTCTTTTATCATAAATCACGCCTGACACATATCTGCCCATTTAATACCACATGAAAAAAGTAAAATGTCAAATTTTAGAAGCTGGAGCTTGGAAACGTTTTACTGGAAAAAACAGGAACAGATCAATTATCCACATAGTTGATCAAAAGTATTTAATGGTCATTTGATCTTCTGCAAACCAGACAGCTGATTCATCAGCTACGTTTTGCAGTTATGTTTTGTTTTTTAATCTATATTTGATGTATTAATGTAAAGTGGTGATATAAAGGTGCAATGGTTAGCAATGTTATTGATTGCTATAAATTTCCCAGTCCTTCAGTAGTAAACGTTTGACCTTGTTTTCTAACGTTTATTTCTAACGCTATAATTAAAGATAAATAAAAACATAAAACCTTTTTCTTTCATTTCTTTCTGAGTGGGTGATTTCAGCTCGGCTCACTCTGTGTGTGGATTTTTCATGTTTCATGCTACCAAACACATGTTAAGTTAGTGTGTTACTCCTACTCTTAGTGTTAGCCTTGAAATAGCCCAGCCCAGATCTAGGTGGTAAATTTTCACTTTCCGTCAATGAGTTGGACAAAGATAGAAAAGTAAAAACAAAAAACAAAGTAAGCATGTGATTCAGAGAAAGGTGAAGAGTCATCATAGTTCATTTATATCAGAGTCAGGCATAGTTCAGGTTTTAGATGTGTCCTTGAACCAACACAGCTGATTTAAATGGCTAAATTAGCTCCTCAACATGTCCTGTTCTCCAAAGGCCTGGTAACGAACTAATCATGTGATTCAGGTGTGTTGACCCAAGGTGAGATCTAAAACCTGCAGGACACCGGCCCTCGGGGCCTGGAATTGCCCACCCCTGATTTATATGATTACACAAAGGGCATGAAAGATTGAGTGAAAGAGAGACAGGAGGAGAGGCAGTGATTGAAGTTTAGGATGAAATAAAAAAAGATGAAGGTGGATAATGTGGATCTGGGTGTGATAAGCGGGGACATCATTTAAAATTATGTAATCATCTTAATCATAAAAAAGGTTGAGTGATGATGGGAGGCAGGCAAGGTGTAAAAGCATGTGTGTGTGTGTGTGTGTGTGTGTCACCTGTCATGTTGCAGTAGACCAGCTGTGGTTTGATGGGTCCGCTGCCATCCACGTCAATATAAAAATGTCCTGACGTGTTGCCGTTGTGTTTGTATGCCTCGCAGGACTGTTCGTACACAGCTGGGAGGAAAAGAATGAGAACTACATCAACACGCTGACCCACCGGAGCTGCGAGGGGATGAAGATCACACACTGTGGAGGATCACTATGCTGTGGGTGCTGCTTCATATGTATGTATCACAACTGAATAAAAGTCTCATAATCAGAGAAAAAAAATAATCGGAGGTTCCTTTTCTGCACCGGCATCCCATAAACTAAAGTTTAATCCAACTGGAGATGACAGTAATGACTGATGGGAATACACAGCCGCAATAAATTTAACTTTATCAGACCTTCTTGCCTCTTTCTCTGTGTCTCCATAAGTCTTCCTTCCGCTCATCTCCATCTCAAGCACACAACAGTACATCTTCTGCAGTCAAAGAAAGGAGCCCTTCAATTCAAATCCATATCTGAAAGTTCCCACACTCTGCTCACCTGTTTATCTCGCTTCTTCTCCACAGCTAAAGGCCTTTTATTCCTCACACTCCCTGAGTGTGGTTAGAGAACAGTTTTCAAAGAAACATCAGAAATAAAAATGAGACCAGAGGTGAACCATGTGGGAAACTCTCCTTGCTTTAGTCTTGAGGATTTTACTCGAGGCAGTCAGCACACAGACACTAAATCTCACCTGCAAGCTCAACTCACTGTCACGGTTTTATTTATTTATTCCCTCTTTGGTATTTTAGTCACAGCTACAGTCTCATTAACCTCCATCATATCACCTTATACACAAAAAGGCATTATAGAGAGAAAAGATGTGCAGGTAATAAAAATAGATCTCAGGGGACACCTCATTTAAAGTTTGATTCCATAATAAAGATTTATGGACATGCAAGCAGTCAGAAGATCACACAAGAGTTTTCATCTTCCTTCAGATAAACAATATTTTCTAAGCAGGTATTTGTCAACATTTATTCTCTAACAAATACTTATATTCATTTTAAATGACATACTTTTATTCTCAGACTCTCTCTACAGCAGAGCCACAGTTGAAGATAGTTCTTATTTGTCTTATTTTGAGCATTGGTGCAGTTAATGCACCATCAGAGACAAGATGCTTAGCTCTCTTCTACTTTTCTTCAAGTGATCTTTCTTCTGGCTGGCTGAAAATCTGAATGGCAGGCTTCTGTGGCTTCCATACTCATCGCATGGGAGTATGTAATAGGTGAAAAAGTTGTAAATAACACAAATCAGGTGTCAAAAAATCAAGCTGATGCAGAAGTGCTTTAAACCTGGCCAGCAGGAAGTGACTTCCTGAGGTGTATAAAGTCTGTTTGTATAGAGATCTATGGGAAAATGACCCTCAGCTTTTTTTATTTAGAGTCAAAAAGGGGGATAATGTAGGGTACCATATGAGTGTGCAAGAAGTAGCAACAGCAAAAAAAAAATCAATTACAATACATAGTTATGTACCACCCTTAGAGTTTACTTTGGTTGTCACACACAATAACGGCAGGAATCACTGTAAAATGTTGGGTATGTTGTAAGTAACTTAATAATGTTGACTGAACCAACCCACCAAAGACATTTTTAATTGATTTTATTTTCCATTACCCTTCTCTGTTTTATTCCCCCTCCTAGTTTAAATTATTCAAGATGAAAAACATCCTCATTATCTTGCTTGACACGCTATCTGTTCCTCATTTGCATTTCATCTGTCCCTCTTACCCCTCCCCCCATCTTTCTCCATTTGTTTAGCTAAACATGTGCTAAACAGCACGTTTAGCTGTCAGGTGACTCACAGCTGTGGCAGGTTGCTCCGCTGTAGCCGGTGTCAGAGCAGTTACAGTGAAAGACGGTCCAGGATTGGCTGCAGCGGCCACCGTGTTCACAGCGACTGGGAGAACACCTGAGAGAGAGAGAGATATGTATAAACCAGGGGAAGAAATACCTGTTTTCATCAAGTTTTTGCAAGTAAAGAGACCATATCAACAACAGGAAAAAACACCATGCTGCATTAAGTTTGATTAAACCATTTTAAGAGCAGACTGTAACGTGTAGCTGGAGAGAAGATCCTGATGCAGGATGCAGATGCAGACAATACTGACAAAAAACACCCCAAACGACCAAATGAGAACAAATGTTTGTTTTTTTTAATTGTTATTTTATGTTATGTTATGTAGAACAGTGGATAAACCCAAGAGAGTGCAAACAGCAATCTGACAAGGACAAGGGGAAAGAAAGAAGGGAAACACAAGTGGAAATAATCAAACGGGAAAAAAGACAGGAAGCAACAGAAGCAGGAAGTGAAATCACCACAAAATAACCTTCAAACCAAATCACAAGACAAGTAACTACCATTAAGACACGTCTAATAACCAAACACAAAAAGCAAAGAAAGAAAAAAAACACTAAATACATACAAAGAGTAACAGAACAGCAGCACCTTGAGGAAAAAGGAACATAATGTGTTTCTGTTGTTGATCTAGCAACCGAGCATTTAATTGTTTGCCTTGTAAACTTTACTTTTATGTGGAAGAAATAAATGACAAAAAAAAGATAATTTCAGTTTGACAGTGAAAAATAATAAGATTAATGTGTTACATGGGGATCTACTGTGCTTTTTCTCATTTTCTGCTGTATACTGTCACAGATCTTATAAGGAAAATGGTCAAAGTTTCAAAATAATGAGGTCAGTTTCAGACAGAATTTTTCTTTCTACTATTGATTCAGTTTGATGTCAACATTGATCAGAAATCGTTTGCTTTTGTCTCACTAATTCTGCTCGAGACTGTTATTATCACCCATGAAAGAAAAACATGCTTATATATATGTGGAAATAGGATTTTTGTCCTCTATACAGTATTTTGTTCTGCAGCAGTGTAAAACATTCATCAGACTATGCCACCTACTGTGAGTTATAAGAGTAATTTAAAAGATAAATGAATAATCTGAAGATAATATACACATACATTATTCACAGACATAAAGAGTGTATGGAAAATAAATCTTTCTGAAGCATCTGTACAGCTTGAAGCTGATGTTATATTAACTGCACCCAAATATTCATTTCAATGCTCCTCTAAGGCTGAGGAAGTCTCCGCGTTAAATTATTTACATGTTGTTGTATAATGTGTGCCTTGGTGTCATTGTAATAAAGGTATTTACTGGCATGTAAATGCACTTTGAATCTTGGCATCACAGATCAAAAGCATATATAGAGAAGAAAAACAAACAAACATAAAAAACACTGTCATTAAACTAGCTCTGCTTCTAAAATTCACCTTTTCATTTCACAGAGGGGAAAAAAGTTTTTTGCAGATGTTCAAGGTCATTTATCCTAAGACTCTAAATCCACCTAATGTGCTACTAAACAGCAGTGAAACGACATAAAAATTTCCAGTGTCGGTTTTTGTATTTAGGTACAATCTGAGATGTTGCTGGGTTAAAAAGAAATTGATTTCCTTATGCTTAATGGAAAATATCCACTGAAATACCTTTCCTCTGTGAGATCAAAAGAATAATTTCATTACTTCACAGACTCGTGCTTTGGATTTTTCTTTCATTTTATATAAAAGGAAAAGTTTTCCAGTGAACAGAGGATATCTTTTCGCTTCTTCTCAGCGGCAGATCTTCTCTGACTGCTGCAAGACTGTTTGAAGAAGCTCCATCAATGACTCCAGATCCCAGGAGACCTTACTGAAGCTATGTGTGTTATTTATAGATAAATATCATACTGCTGTAACCATCATGACACCAGTCCTGTGTGGGAGGAGGAGGGATGGAGTGGACTGAAGGAGGCAGGCAGAGACTGTAAAAATCTCAAGTTTCAGCGCTGGAAATGAAATCACTAAACTGCAACATTTAAAATCTCTGCTTTCCCCTTCCCCTACATTTATATGATCTACAGTGGATATGTGTGCAGATCACAAGCTACTAAGGGAGTTATAAACTGCCTGTGCAATGACAAATATTGTAGAGACTGTAATCATATTTACAACTTGTGTCAGTGACTCCAGATCCCAGTTTTTTGTTTGTTTGCATTATCGTGCTTTTACATTTTTCCCTGACTTGTCAGATACATGTTTGCAAATGTGACTCGTGATTACTTTGTACACTGTGGGAGATTTGTTGTGATGAAAGGCAATGTGTAATTTATTATAATAAAACAGAGCAGTTTGTTATTAGAAAGCAGACGTCCACAACTGCAAAGAGCAGAATACTTTGGCACACAGTGGTAGAAGGTAAGAAAACAACGCTATTTTAAGTGAACGTCACTGTTACGTTCCCCTAAAAAGTCCAAGGGATGCGGTAAAGTCACAAAAAATGTCCAGCTTAAAAAAGTAGACATGGAGGCAAAATTGTTAAAGGTTATTTAATTTTAATTAATTAATAAATCAAAAGAGACAGACAAGCCACTATCAACTTTTAAAGAAAGAAAACAAAACCCAGGAGTTGGTCACTAAACTGAAAAGTCACTGAAACACACTCCTCTCCACAGAGCCACCACACACACAGCTCACTAGCTGCAAAACCAACAAGCCTCTCTGGCACCAGAGCTCACCTTTTCTCTGGACTTAAGTGCTCTATCTTAATTGCTGAGTAGAATCGGCTGTACAAAAAGGGTGGTGCCTAAAGCAGGAGAGATGGCAGGAACATCCACACAAGGCTAAATTCACAGGAAGCCCTGCTGAGGCCGTAACAGTCGCAGATAGAAAACTATGTGCTCTGTTTGTCTAAAGATTTTCTAAAGCGCAACTGGACGAGAAAAACTTTGTCGGCAACTTGTGAAATCAAAATAAAATATTACTTCAGCCGTGAAATAATCTTACTAACAGTTAAATGGTCTATGGCAACCTGAGAAAAGTTTTGTGTAGTTATAAAAACTAACCTGCTCTTAACTTTTATTAATTTAGTTTCTCTTTGCTTCTAAGTTCTGCGATAAGTTTTACTTTTATGAAAACTCAAAAGGCTGTACATCTTTCTGCATCTTCTATGTGTGAGGCTTCATTTTGTTATATTTAAGCTGAAAACACAAATCAAGGCACTAATTGCGCTTTTATTAATGACATGGCTGCAATGGCTGAATATGTCATTATAATATGTACCGTGGCATAATTCATTCTTCTGGGTATTTCTGAACATCTATCAGTTTATTTATATGTTTATATACACTACAGAAACATTGCTGTTGAACACCGAATGCCGTGAACACTGCAGAAACATAATTCATACTTTTATTTGTTCCCTGGCCCTGAGACTCCAACTCAGATATTTTCAGTTGCCACCAAAATGTGATGGCATGACTGTGACACGGTGAGGTTGCCATGGTCACTCACGAGGTTACTGAATCAATAATCCATGAGTTGTATTAGAAGCTAAACAAATATGCAAATCCTGTCTTATTTGTCTCTTCACTCAGTTAACATGGCCCATAGATTATACCCAAATATGTTTATTTTCCGTAAGTTGCACACAAAAGATGAGTATAGGCAATGTGACATCATGGATTACTGTGTTTAAGCCTTAACACTGGCATTTCGGCTGTTGCCATCTTGTTATTTTGGAGCCAGAACCAACCTTATTTTGAAAAGACAGATGAGTGATAAATTACCAACTGCTCCACATAATGTAAAGTGTAACACAGAGACACAGATGCCTATTACAAACTTTAAAACATAATACTAGAAAGCAGATAAAGATTTCGAGGTCCAGTTCACTGACAGAAATCATTAGAGTTGACACAGTTTAGCCTGTCCTGGCACCCACATGTCACTGAAAGAGGACAACACTCCAAAACTGCATAATTTTAAGTTTGAATAGATCAGTTGGGTCACTTATGTAAACCCTGAATATAAATGTGTTTATTTCGTTTGCTGCTTTATAAGAAAGCCCTCCTCAAAGCCAGAACATCTTACTATTCGTCACTGATTGAAGAAAATAAGAACAACCCCAGGTTTCTCTTCAGCACTGTAGCCAGGCTGACAAAAAGTCAAAGCTCTACTGAGCCAACAATCCCTTTAACGTTAACTAGTAATGACTTCATGAACTTCCTCACAAATAAAATTTTTATCATTAGAGAAAAAATTACCAATAATTATCCCACAGATGTAATATTATCTACACCTACTTTTAGTACCATCGATGTTAAGTTAGACTCTTTTTCTCCAATTGATCTTTCTGAGTTAACTTCAATAATTAATTCCTCCAAACCATCAACGTGTCTTTTAGACCCCATTCCTACAAAACTGCTCAAAGAAGTCCTGCCATTAATTAATTCTTCGATCTTAAGTATGATCAACCTATCTCTAATAATCGGCTATGTACCACAGGCCTTCAAGGTGGCTGTAGTTAAACCTTTACTTAAAAAGCCATCTCTAGACCCAGCTGTCTTAGCTAATTATAGGCCAATCTCCAACCTTCCTTTTATATCAAAAATCCTTGAAAGAGTAGTTGTCAAACAGCTAACAGATCATCTGCAGAGGAATGGCTTATTTGAAGAGTTTCAGTCAGGTTTCAGAGCTCATCACAGCACAGAAACAGCTTTAGTGAAGGTTACAAATGATCTTCTTATGGCCTCTGACAGTGGACTCATCTCTGTGCTTGTCCTGCTAGACCTTAGTGCTGCGTTTGATACTGTTGACCATAATATCCTATTAGAGCGATTAGAACATGCTGTAGGTATTACAGGTACTGCACTGCAGTGGTTTGTATCATATCTATCTAATAGACTCCAATTTGTTCAAGTAAATGGAGAGTCCTCTTCACACACTAAGGTCAATTATGGTGTTCCACAGGGTTCAGTGCTAGGACCAATTCTATTTACATTATACATGCTTCCTTAGGCAGCATCATTAGAAGACATAGCATAAATTTTCACTGCTATGCAGATGACACGCAGCTCTATCTATCCATGAAGCCAGGTAACACACACCAATTAGTTAAACTGCAGGAATGTCTTAAAGACATAAAGACCTGGATGGCCGCTAACTTTCTGCTTCTTAATTCAGATAAAACTGAGGTTATTGTACTCGGCCCTGAAAATCTTAGAAATATGGTATCTAAGCAGATTCTTACTCTGGATGGCATTACCTTGGCCTCCAGTAACACTGTGAGGAACCTTGAGTCATTTTTGACCAGGACATGTCCTTTAACGCACATATTAAACAAATATGTAAGACTGCTTTCTTCCATTTGCACAACATCTCTAAAATTAGAAATATCCTGTCTCAGAGTGATGCTGAAAAACTAGTTCATGCCTTCATTACTTCCAGGCTGGACTACTGTAATTCTTTATTATCAGGATGTCCTAAAACTCCCTGAAAAGTCTTCAGCTAATCCAAAATGCTGCAGCAAGAGTACTGACAGGGACTAGAAAGAGAGAGCATATTTCTCCTGTTTTGGCTTCCTTCATTGGCTTCCTGTTAAATCCAGAATTGAATTCAAAATCCTGCTCCTCACATACAAGGTCTTAAATAATCAGGCCCCATCTTATCTTAATGACCTTGTAGTACCATATCACCCTATTAGAGCACTTCGCTCTCACTCTGCAGGCCTACTTGTTGTTCCTAGAGTATTTAAAAGTAGAATGGGAGGAGAGCCTTCAGTTTTCAGGCCCCTCTTCTGTGGAACCAGCTTCCAGTTTGGATTCGGGAGACAGACACTATCTCTACTTTCAAGATTAGGCTTAAAACTTTCCTTTTGCTAAAGCATATAGTTAGGGCTGGACCAGGTGACCCTGAATCCTCCCTTAGTTATGCTGCAATAGACGTGAGCTGCCGGGGATTCCCATGATGCATTGAGTTTTTCCTTTCCAACCACTCACTATGTGTTAATAAACCTCTCTGCATCGAATCATATCTGTTATTAATTTCTGTCTCTCTTCCACAGCATGTCTTTCATCCTGTTTTCCTTCTTCACCCCAACCGGTCGCAGCAGATGGCCGCCCCTCCCTGAGCCTGGTTCTGCCGGAGGTTTCTTCCTGTTAAAGGGAGTTTTTCCTTCCCACTGTCACCAAAGTGCTTGCTCATAGGGGGTCATATGATATGATTGTTGGGGTTTTCTGTATTTATTATTGTGCGATCTATTGTACAATATAAAGCGCCTTGAGGCGACTTTTGTTGTGATTTGGCGCTATATAAATAAAATTGAATTGAATTGAATTGAATTATTTCCACTTTAAATCTGGCGACCTCTCATGGACTGGCTACGTGTCCAGGCTGTACCCCTGTCTTTTACTCAATGGTGGCTATGGCAGGGTCCACCCCTCCTGAATCCCTGAATTGGATAAGCGGTTGAGGAAAGGACTAATGTTAACATGGGAGTCTAGGGGGGTTGACTCACCTTTGAAACCAGCCTGAAGTGGCCATTTAAGGGCCTGCATTTTTTCATATTCACACAGACTCTATTTTTCCAGCCCCACAGGTTGATGGTACCAACCTTTTTTGGTAAATAGCCGGTATCTGCAGTGATATAAAGTTTAAGAATAGTATTAGCAGTGTTTGGCAATTAGGCTCAATTTTCAGGATTTTTTCTCAGCTTGCTTGAGCATTGTCTGTTTGTACAGGTGTTACTCTGGTGTGTTGAGCTCTCAAAACCACTGCACAACAGCAATCTTTGAGACAGATACCTCAAAATCTGTGCTGTACCTGAGAGAAGTTAGAAAATATATGTGACAGATTAAAATAGCACAGCTAACCATATGAGCTGCTGTGTCTCTGCTAACCCACATAAAGGAGTAATGTGACCTCATTCTCTTGAGATAAAGACACAGAGAGGACAACAGGAAACGATGAGTAACAGTGTTTTTATCCACACCGGTTGCTTTCCATCTGTTCCAAGACCGGCTGGCACCTCCAGGAGGTTTGACACAAACACACACACACACACACACACACACATAAAGACAATTTTAAGTCAGCGGTGGATGCAGCCTCGGCAGTATGTGCAGGCTTTGAGCAGTGTGTGTTTTTCTCTTTCTATCCTAAACGTACATTTCAGTGTGTGAGTTTACTTATGTAAATGTATGTGACAGTGTTAAACTGTGTGTTTGCCCGAATACAGGCAGGAATATTTAAGAGAAAACAGATGACTGCACAGAATCTGCAACCTCGCCTTTATTTAGATAAAAGCCCTAACTCAGCAGCCTGTCAGCCTGCAACAGTGTGATTTTTTTTAAACCTCCATTTATCTCTATACTACTTTAATCTCAGAGTAAGCTGGAGCCTTGAAGATAAACCACTTAGTTTTCACTTTAAATTCACATTACCACTTTGCTCCATTCCTTTATTTTACACAGTATATTTAGTGTTTGTGTATGCATGTGAGTCAGTAGCAGGGAGGATTTCAGGAATGCGACTGTTGATGCAATCAGACTCAGCGTGTCAGTAGTGTATACTGTACATGATCTATATAGATGCTTTTGTCTGACTGCTGATGAGCTTCAAATTCAATGCGGCTTTTGCTGAAATGAGAAGTCTATACACATCTTAGATGTGCAGGCACTCAGGGGTAGCAAACAAATATGAATTACTGAGAGCCTGTGAGGAGATGAATGTGTGAAATTGTTTTGCGCTCTGAATCACTTTCGCAATTTTGTTTAAATGGTCTAAAACATTCATTATCCCAAGAAGGAGCCCTCCCACTTAGCTCACACTGCAATATGAGATGTTAGTGATTCGGTCAGCATCATATGGATTCTATGAAGGGCCTTAGTGGTTTTGTCCTAAACCTACAGGAATATATATTCATTTTTAAGTAAAACAGTTCACGCTGTTAATCTGACTCTTAAAAACATAAAGAGTCCATCATCAATACTTAAATTTAGAGTATAGGTACATGCAAGAATGCACAGTTACTCTGATGTTAATCTTGAGAATAATTTCTGCTTCCCACAATCAAATGGACACGATCGAACAATACTGAAAATTCATGTTTATTGAATCCGGTCAAATCAAGTGCTCCCTAAGTCACTGCATGACAGCGTCCCTTCATGAGTCAATCACAGTTGTTCTTTGCTAGGTGCAGCTTAAAGTTTCCAGGAGTAGTTTGGATGATTGGCACTAGATTAAAAGACAGACACAACAAAATTCATATTTCTGGCACAGCAGAAGGTAGAATTTACCTTGGTATAAGTGGATCATGATTGAAATACATTTGATTGTGGGCAGTGTGCCAGGATGGCCGAGTGGTTAAGGCGTTGGACTTAAGTTCCAATGAGCAGATGCTCTCGTGGGTTCGAACCCCACTCCTGGTATAATTTAGAACCACATGTGTGGTAAACTAGAAGCTGATGGTATTTACACTAAATCACATGTTCATGAGTGTCTGTGTGGTATAAGGAAAATGAAGAGAAAGGTGCACTCCATCTGTCATGATGTATCTCTACTAGACACAGTAATTTTTACTATATGATATCATATGTTACCTTCTCAAGCAAATGTTTTGTAGTGGATCTCCAAAAGTTGTTTCTGTTCATCTGGACGTAGCGTTTTCAGTGGGAGAAACGTTTTGTCACTCATCCAAGTGACTTCTTCAGTCTCAGTTAACTGCAGGTTTCTAAACAGTACATTTGCATTATGACTGAAACCAGCCCACTGAAGGAACAATGGGCTGTGAGGTCAGTTCCTTCATCATAATTATGCAAATTCTCTGACCATTGATCAACAACCACTGATCAAAGACCACTGATCAATGGCCATGAGTACCATTCACAGAGAGTTGGGGAATGGCTGCAATCACAGCATTGTAAGATGGTGACAGATGTACCCTTAGGCCCCCTCCTCGATTCAGAGATGGTCTTTCCCTCTTCACGTAAATGGCCTCCTTGACTCCGCGCTCAAACCAGCGTTCCTCCCTGTCCAGGATGTGTACATCCTCATCGTTGAAAGAGTGTCCACTGGCCTGTAGGTGTAAGTAGACTGCAGAGTCCTGGCCTGCCGAGGTAGCTCTTCTGTGTTGTGCCATCCACTTTGCCAGAGGTTGTTTGGTTTCCCCAATTTAAAAATCCTGGCAATCCTCCTGGCACTTAACAGCATACAGCGGCCGAGTGGTTAAGGCGTTGGACTTAAGTTCCAATGAGCAGATACTCTCGTGGCTTCAAACCCCACTCCTGGTGTACTTAATGATCACTCAACATTTGCTGGGTTCTTTGCCGGAAAGAACATTTATAATTAGGGTAATTGTTCCTGCTATTACTTTGTGTATCATCAAGACAGAAGCCAATTGTTTCTGCTGCACATGACTTACTCTACAGATCTGAGATGACTATAAATTACTTTTAGAAAATGGAAACTTGGTTTGCTGTAACAAGGTGGGATCCAATGAGAAAATGCTCTTGTGAGTTCAAAAGCAACCCCTGGTATCTAATCTGAGTGGTTAACGTTACCACAGTAAACTGCAGTTTAATACGTGCATGAAGACCAAGGAAAACAATGTAATGGCTATTAACATGAGCATAAACTCAAATATCCTTAAAAACCACACTGTACATGTACAAAATGTCTGTGTTGTCTTAACTTTATCAAGTTCATAAAGACACACTGAACTCAACACCCAATTGCGTTGCTTGTGGCCAAAGTGATTCACGGTGAGTAAGGAAGGCTTCAGGGGCAAAATACTGGACAAAATATAAAGTATCCCCTCAGGCAAGTATTTTTCCAAATTGACAAAAAGAAAGGGATCTCACAGCTGTCGACTACATTGCTATGAGTTTTAGTCACATCCATCATGCAGGTATAATCACTGGAGTGACATTTTAATCAACAGGAATGCAGCACAATGTGAAAGTGAAAGCAGTGCCCTGTTGATTTAATTATGTGTTTAGTTTTTGTACAAGTTTTCTATTCATATTTTGATGTTTCTTTGAATTTCGGTAAATATGGAGGACCAAGTTAGTGTTCAGATAAGGCTGTAGTCAGGTTTGGATGGAAACAAGATGTTTACAACAACAGAAAATTCTGCTGCAGGCATATTTGCCTCCACACTACAGTTTTACTGGTTTTCAGTAAGCTGTGATTTTTCTAAATAGCTATACTGCACATATGTTAGTGTCATGACACTCTAGCAATGTTTTAGTTTACTCCCTGGCTGTGATCACATATCCTTGGTTGCTTGGCAACTCTTCTTGCACTGACAAGAGCAATCAAGCTTGAAACCAAGTTTATCTAAGAAAAAATAGCCATCAGTTTACTTATCACAAACAGACTTGTACATATTCAATATCAGGGTTAATGTCTGTCAAGTAAACACTGAACCATAAACAATCAATAATGCAAAAGACAAAACTATGTCCAGATGAGCAGATTCAACCTTCTGTGATTCATCTTGTTACGGCCCTGTTCACTACATTTAAAGCTACAGTCTTTGCCAGGACTGTTACAGTGTAACAGCATGACATGTATCAGGCCTTGAACATCACCAGGATGTACAAGGCCTGAATATTTAAGATGTTGGACTCAGATGGGTGTGTACCCATGTGGATTTAGGCTCTACTCTAGCTATCACAGATATTCTTGGGAACAAAACAGTTCTTTTCGAATCTTTGACAGCTTTTCAAGTGAGTTGAAAGGTGGAGAATTTTCTTGCTTTACGTGTTCAGCTGATGTCTGTCAAAGCAGGCTCAATCTTTCATAGCTCTAGGTGAACAAGCCTAAATATGATCTTCCACTGGTATGTAGACACCTCACCAGAGATGACCTGGAGGAACAATTCCATGTACTATATAGAGTATGTGGTATTATTAGATATGAATACATGTGGGCTGCATTTAATCATACACGGAAACACCAAAATAAACAAAAAAAAACAAAAGAGTAGGCAAAAAAATCTCTTCCATGGTTGTGAGCAGGCTGGCTGAGTGGTTATGGTGTTGTACTCGAGCTGCTTAAAAAACATTTTACTGTGTTGCTTGCAGTTTGAAGTGTTGAGTATAAAACAACATGGATGCTTCTATATACTTCTATAACAGTCTCCTTTATATGGAAGGTGTGTGTGGGGTGACCCATTTTTCTTTATATCTCACACACCCTAAATCTAATCAAAGCACGATTGTACAGTAGAGGCTATGTTTTTTTTTTGTTTTTTGTCTTGTTCTGTTCCTGCAGCCAGATCTGAGCAGGAGCTGAATTCTCATGAAAAATAATCTGATAAATGTGAGAAAGGAAAGTTATTTAATTAAACCAGCTGGAGGAGATCCTCTTTCTCTGGTGAAAATGTGTAGCTGATGTCTGCAACTGTATTCACGAACGCCATATCATATATAAGTGTGTGTTTTCTGGTTTTTGCCAAAAGGAACATTCATAATTATGATAATCTTTCCTCTTATTGCATTGTGTAATTAGTGTATCATCAAGACAGAAGGCAGTTGTTTCTGTTGTGCATGACTTACTCTACAGATCTGAGAGGACTATAAATTACTTTTAGAAAATGGAAACTCTTACACTTGTTCTCAATGTCTTTCTGCATCTGCCGTGTGCCCTGCCATATTTGCCTTTAATATTTACAACAATTAGACCTCTTTTAGCCATGCTGGTAACATAACTCACACTAGTGAATTGATTGCTAATTACTGGACATTAAACTGAATTATTGTGAAACTAAACTGGAATGTTTTCAGTACCATACTTTTAGGATGACATTTCACATTTTTGGGTGTGGATGACTGATGGGATTTTATGTCAGAAACTTAAAATCCCTCTTCAGAGTCAATCTCATGTATGCCTTGATCAAGTGTATTGGAAAGGGCTTACAGAAACCAGGATGGCCGAGTGGTTAAGGCGTTGGACTTAAGTTCTAATGAGTGAATGCTCTCGTGGGTTCGAACCCCACTCCTGGTATTATGTGTTTTTCTGAAGCTTCACATGACCCTTACCTTGTGTAAAAAACCTAGCAACATCACTCTCTGGAAAAAAATACATAGGTCAGTGAAACTGCAGTCATTTGCATAATACAGATTCCATGTCTTATATGTCTATGTATCATATAATAGCGAGTATCTGCTGGTTGTTGCAAAAAGAGCTTTTGCATTTGCAATAATTTTTCCTACACTGTTTTGAAACCGGTTTTAAATAAGACAGTGTTTTAAAAGTTTCCATAATGCTTGCAGTGTTTATAATATCTAGGAAAGCCAGCTTTGGCTGTATGAAGATACTGGGGCTGTTCCTCCAGTAAAAATACCTAGCTTGCTTTGTAAAACTGCAGTGATTTGCTTACATGTAACATGCGTTTACATCTACTTGGCCATCCTGGTAGTTTCCTTGGGCGAACTACCAGGATGGCCGAGTGGTTAAGGCGTTGGACTTAAGTTCCAATGAGCAAATGCTCTCGTGGGTTCAAACCCCACTCCTGGTAGAGTCTATCCATGTGGAGTTCTGATTTACTTTGGTGTTAGTAAAAAGTAGTGACTGTAACCAAGAAGTTACAGTGATGCCTTAAGTTCCAGTGGGTTCAAACCCCACCCCTGTTAGAGCAGGGGTGGGGTTTGAACTCCAGGCCTTGAAGGCTGGTGTCCTGCAGGTTTTAGATGTGTCCTTGATCCAACACAACTGATTCAAATGGGTAATTTATCTCCTCAACATGTCTCCAGAGGCCTGGTAATGAACTAATCATGTGATTCAGGTGTGTTGACCCAGGGTGAGATCTAAAACCTGCAGGACACCGGCCCTTGAGGCCTGGAGTTTGAGACCCCTGTGTTAGAGTAAGCTTTCATATGTAGTTGATCATTAAACCTTAGAGCAGGGGTGTCCAGTTCTTGAGAGCTACTGTCCTGCAGATTTTAGATGCATCCTTGTTCCGACACACCTGTATCAAATGAATGGCTTGTTACCAAGCCTTTGGCAAACTTGACGGCATGCTGAAGAGGTAATCCAATCATCTGATTCAGTTGTGTTGGAGTAGCTGCATCTAAAAGCTGCAGGACCGAAGCTCTCGGGGACTGGAGTTGGACACCCCTTCCTTAGACTTTCCTTCTATTTTTAGAACCACGCAGTCATTAACCTGTGATAATTATCCAGTGAATTCACAGCAGGCAGTTTACCTAAAATTAAACTGATTATATCCAAGAATAGAAAATATATGTCCGCTAGCACGTGTGTGATTAATGTAAGTTCATTTGTGAAGATGTAGCATTGTATGGTTTTCTTTCAACGGGTCTGATGTGGATTAGTTCATATTCTTGGATTTTGGCCACTGAAAATGCCAAAAAGCTAAATTATTCCTTTAATACAATGATATTGGCAGATGTGAACACCAGAGGTGTGGACTCGAGTCAATCATGACTTGGACTCGAGTCGGACTCGAGTCATTAATTTTATGACTTTAGACTTGACTTGAAAAAAGGTTGTAAGACTTGTGACTTGACTTGGACTTTTACACCAGTGACTTGGGACTTGAATTGGACTTGAACCTGTTTACTTGAAAAGACTTGATATTTTACCCAAATCTAAAATTTAACATACATATTATATAAAAAGTGCGGACCATTAATTCACTTTATTCATTCATTCATTCTTACCACACTCCGTATGTATATAATGCAATATGCAAAACATGCAAGAAGAGAATCACAGATTTTAGATGGAACAACTTCCAACTTTGTCCGACATTTGAAGTTGCATAAAGAACGGTAGGTGGTGCTTTTTTTTTTTTTTTTTTTTTGCTACGATGAGACAGCTGACTTAGCTAACTTCATCTTATTAGCAAATGTTCTTCGGGCTACGTTGATGATACTGTTTGGCTTTAACAGGTATGATATGTTTGTCATGCTATTTTAAATCCGGTCCTGCAAGCGCATCCAAGAATAACATGCAACTTGTTAGCTCAGAATTGTCGGTAAATGGTGAGCAGGGTCCGTTTCAGAAAGTGGGTTCTGTAGCTGTACTCAGTCTCTCTCCGTCTCCTCCCCATCATTAACCCCGTAGATTTAACCCAGTTTAAACTGACAAATATTTATTTTACCATCACATCACAATTCAAAATCACTGTGTTTAATTTGCAATTAGTGTATGGTCGTGTTTAACTTTTGCATGTCTGAGCCAGGGAAAATTTTTTTGGTTAGAAAATCTGGCCCACCTTTATGGGCTCAAAATGTGGTCATAAATATTTTGTACTTGTAAATCAGGATTTGTATGTGTAAAAAGAATTTGTGCGTGCGTAAAAAAGATTTGTATGTGTATTAGTGTGTAACTGAGTAGTCCTGCTATACATGGCCTTTTTCTTCTGTCATTTATGTCAATACATCAAATAAAATACTTTGATCTTATATTATTAGCTGTTGTTTATTTGCAAAGGTTATTCTCAACAGGGATGCTAGACAAAAACGGCGTTTTCTACAGACAGCCTAGCATACGCTCTCCACTTGCGAGTGAAAAAAGAAAAAGAAAAAACACCCCTTCCCTATTGGTGTTAGAGTTTACCATGTCAGCCAATCAAAAAAATGATAAGGCAACATGTGACATTTGGTTGTTTAGGGAGAAGGGAAGTTTTTAGGAGTGACACCATGACGGAAAGCGGGCGAGCGAAAGAAAGAGAGAGAGAGAGTTTTCATATGTGAGACATTAGTGACGTTTAGTGTGTTTGGAGGCTGTAGTTAGTTTGTTGTGTAGTTATTGTTTTGTATTGTGTGTCAGTTAGACTGCTGAATTTCATATTTGATCTAAAAAGCTGTCAAAGGCAGATTCCAGTGTAAACGCTGTCTCCACATAGAAAACTGGACTGTTGCACCTCCAGTTGTCAGACCTGCAGGGTTTAGGCCTGTGGTGTTCTCCTCTGTCTTATACTGAACACAAACTACATTTTTGGACTGGCACAAAATAATTTGTGTGCCTTCTTATTTGATGCAGCACACCTGATTGTTCTGTAAATAGATTTAAATGGTTATATAAAAAAAGCGCCTGAGGCCTTGGCTGCATTTTTTTTTAAATAGTACCATATAACTTTGTTGTTTGCAAAACTTGTGCATAATTTTTAGAAATGTACAATTTGTATTTGCATTTCAAGTTATGAAAATGATTAGTTAAACATGTAAAAAAAACTTTTTTCTACTGGATTCTGAATTTTTTGTCTGAATTTAGATCAACTGTGCTAATATAGTATACCAAAATGAAAAAATAACTCAAATTTCAGATATTTGAGGTTGTGCTGTAAATAATGATACCAAACAAGGCAAGAAAAACATATTTTAAAGGTGAAATATAGAAGTAAAATCAAAAGTAGTCAAGAACGGCCAATTATACCTGGGACCCCAGAGGGTTAAAAAAAAGACTTGAAAGGACTTGAAATTCAAAGTTTTGGACTTGGGACTTGACTTGAAAGTTGTCTGTCTTGACTTGCGACTTGACTCTGACTTGCTTGACTTTGACTTGCTTGACTTTACTTGTGACTTGAGGATAAAGACTTGGGACTTACTTGAGACTTGCAAAACAATGACTTGGTCCCACCTCTGGTGAACACTGTTGTGTTTGCATTCACTACAGCTCCATTATGTTTCCATCGTCACGCACACCCACCAACCGAGGGGGAACATATCTCAACGGCTGCTGCAAAACACTGAGCTCTCTTGGGAGGAAATAAATTATTTTACCAGAAAAACAATTTCAATCTGTGCCAAACGTTATTCACTGAACCCTCCCCGAGTCTCCCTGAATATCACATCCATACTCCCTGTAGGATCAAAGCACCAAACACAGAGAACACCAGGTGATCAGCAAAAGTACCCGGTGTATTATGTGTGATGCTCAATTCCTTCTCTAGCTCCTAAAAGATGGAAGAAAGCAAGAAAATGATGGTGCTAAAAGCGATAATGCAAACAAAAAAAAAGAATAAAAAGGATGAAAGGCAGCAGCAAAAATGCTGTATATGAAAGATGACAAATGTTACAAAATGCTATTCCTCAAAAACCAAACAAAGAACCAGACCAAGACTGACTCCACCTACAAGCAGGCTGAATAGACAGTTTTCAAAGGTTGTCATTCAGCGTGTTGAATGTCAGGAATAGACTCAAAAGAACAACAAATGAATACAAGAGGCAGGAGGAGCTGCAGGTGCATTACCGATAAGAGCTTTAACACTGAACACATGTTCAATATCCAATTTTTAGATCTTACTCCCTTAGATGTATTGCCTTTCTTTTTATGTTTTCTTTTACTCACTGCTTTTACTTTGTATTTTACACTCTCAGTTAGACTTTAGGGACAAATATTGCTTGGTTTGGAACAGGGACAGATGTAGATTCACATTAAAATATACTATTTCATAAAGTAATCCATGTATTTGAAAACTCAGGTCTGTATTTTCTGCAGGGCATTTTTACATGTGCCCCCTTACTGCAGCATTAAAGACATTTTTCATCAACCCACCTCTATTTAATTGACACGTACTCCTATTATTAAACATGCTCTATTTTACAGTATGGAACAACAATGATTATGGTTTCCATTCATTTTGTCTCTGTGTATTAAATGTTTGTGTGTTGATGTATTATTTTTACTGTAATTCATCCCTTTGAACTTTATCAAGGCTTACGCTAAGCATATCGACAGATGAATGCTGATTCAGGCAGCTGTAGCCATGGGCTGTCTGCTGCGCTTCACCTTTGCTAATTGGATTCACTGAACTGGACCTCTCAAACATATTTGTGGCCTTGGTGCCTTTTGGAGAATTTTAAATTAAACCGTCTTTCTATGCACAAGAAGCCCGTGTACCCATTTGGGTTAATAAAATTCTGCCATTTCATTGTTATATTACTTAGAAGTAATTAGCTGCTACGTGTTTATGTGTGACAGACTGAACTCCTTGATGGGATGACAGAGTGAATATGCAATGAGTTACCAACAAATTGTAACTGACTATATTATTTGTGCATATGTATGTACAAACGCCCCAGACAGGGTCAAGGAAAAATAATAGCATGTTTTATTAGCTAAGGCGAATGTGTGTCATGCTTGTGTATGTGTACAGACTGCTGCAGTCAATGACAGGGCCACTCCATCAAATTATGGCTAAAATTAAACATGAATGCTTATCCAAGCAACACAGCGGTAAGGATTTCTGCATCGGTGTCGGTGCGTCTCAGTGTCAATGACAGCGAGGGTATAAAATGATTTAATCTGAGCTCCGTGAGATGGGTTTCTGCTGGTGCTGACCTGTCAATGATGCCGCACATGTCGATCTGCAGCTGGCTGTAATTTCCCAGCAGCCTTTGCTGCACCTTGATCAGATCGACTGGCTGGTTCTCCACCGTGAGTAGACGCATGCAGCCCTGGAAAGTCTCGAAGAGGTTTCTACATTCCTCACTGTGCTCTTCAGCAGGACAACCTTGATGGGAAAGAAGTTTTATCAGTTAGAAAAAAGCAAATACGATAATCACAAGACAACACCGATGAGATTGTGCTATCCACCAAAGAAAACAGCAGGACTGGTCATGTGCACAAGGTGTTAACAAGACCAGTAGTTTGGTTTTAACGTTTAGTGGTAGTGTCAAAAATGACATTGCAGGAACTTTCAGACTGGTTTTAAATGTATAAATGAAAGCTTTACAGCATGCTTATGAAGTGAAAACAAAGTAAACAGCAAGTGAATAAAGAACAGTGAACTTTGTTGAGAGTTTGCAGCATGTGTCTTCCCCCATACACTCTCTCCTACTTTCCTGTTGTCTCTCAATGGTTCTTCTCATAATAATGGTTAAAAAAGGTCTGCCATAAAGGGGAAGAATTTATATATGATGTGTTGGTAATACTCACATTGGCTGTATATGGAAAAATTAACATTTACTTTGAAGAAATACCTGATGTGTTGGTTAAAATTCACTGAGTTTAGTAAATTTATGAAAAGGTCACTATGCACTGAGTGCATTCATATTAGCCATTTTGACTTTTAATTTTGGACGAGTCAGGTCAGATTTTTTTTTTTTACATGTAACACAAAGCAGTAAAAGTTCTGCTTCACACACATTTGTGCCAGTGAAAATAATCTGTAGAATTTACGTGATACCGCTGCCTTATTAGTGCATACAGGAGACAGAGCACATAACACCCACGTGCTAGTGAATGTGCCTGAATATTAGTTGCTCTGTTCTTATATCAACACAATCCAACATCACATGCCCTTTGTGCCACAGAGCTGGCTGGTTAAAGATCAGTTAATATCTCATCTGCACTGAGCACTTCTGTTCTGCATACAGCTGTCTTAGGTAAGTCCTTAAGCCCTTTAGAAAATGTCAGAACTGCAGTGCATGAGTAAAATGATCAGTGAGAGTAAAATGAAGTCAAACTCTGGTAAAAGGTCTTCTACCACATAAAGAGAGGTGCTGTTATTTGTGCTTTTTTCTTGTACTCCTAAGTGCCTAAAATCCTGCAAATGTGGACCAGAGTTCACTCCTTTCCCTTTAACACACCTTGGATTGTGTACACTATCGAGTGCCTCCTAACTGAGAAAAAGGAAGTTGTCAAGTTTAGTGACTGGGAAAAAAATTAGGTTGGCATAGCGTGAGTTGAAAAGCAGTCTGAAACAGGAAAAAGGGGACTCTAAAAGGAAGTTAGACAGGAAATTGCAGTGCAATAACATCAAAGAGGTGTAGAGAGGAATGAACATCATTACTGGCTTCAAGCAGAAGAGAAGTCAGCCTCCAGGAGATATGTTCATATCAAAGGAGTTTAAGATGCTCTGCAAACGGATTTGACCAGCTGCTCCCTCCAACCTCTACCAGTCCAGCCTCTTCGCCATCACCACCCTCACTAAGCACCACAGATGCAGCACCTTCTACACCAGCTTCTCCTCAGCTCTTCTTTACAGTGGCTTGGGTGAGAGCTGAGCTCAGGAGGCAGAATTCAGGGAAGGCAGAAGACCGTGGTGCCCGGTACTCCGGCACTTAAAGACTGTGTATCTCAGCTGGTGGAGCCTGCCTGTGCTATCTTCAGCCTAAGTCATTGGTTCAGGAGGGTGCCAACCACATGGAAAACATCATGTCTTATGCCAGTAAGGCAGGCCAGCTAACCATGATTAATCACTACAGAGCATTTGCTCTCACTTCTCAAATAACAGAGACATGATATGGGGAGTGGAAGCCCCATGAGACCACAAGTCCAACATGCACTGGAACCATTACAGTTTGAGCACCAGGAGAACACTGGTGAGGGTGACCTGGTCTTCTCATTGCTTTGCAGAGCTTATTCTTTTGTGGATTAGACACAAAAGGATCTCCTGAACTGAGCAGTTCAGGTGATCCTTTGTCCCTGCAGTTAATAGCGTTCATAATACTGATGATTAGTCTTACGGGGATCATTTGCACCTTTTAATTGGCTGTTTTATTGCTTTATATCTATCTTTCAATCATATGAAAACAGGTAATCTTTTTTGTTGTTGTCCATTTACTGCAGATAGCGAGAGTAAATGTGTAAATGTGTGAGAGTGCACTTGCAGGATGATAAAAAAGCCTACAGCTGTTAAACAAAACGCTAGACTACAATATTGCTGAGCAGAGAGAAAACAAAGGAGATGAGATTTTTAGGCAGCGAGGGAGGCAGTGGAGTATGAACAAAAGGGGGAAAGGGAGGGAGAGAAAAGAAAGAGAATGAAGTGGATAGCAGCATGAGGCAAGGACAGAGTAAAGAGAGACAAAAGCAAGATGAGAGAAAGAGTACACTAACTGTATGATGCAATACACACATCTTCTATATAAACATAGCTATGTTCTTTTAAACTGTATTGGAACAAGCTGTTTAATCTTCTGCCTTTAAGCCAACTTGATCTGACTGACTGCACCTCATTAACAGAAAATCTGAACAACAGATGGGTGGAACTGTTGTGTGCCAGAGATGACCATATTAGGGATATCCAACCTCTCACTGAAATGAGAATGTGGACCAGCCTAAAGCCTGCATGAGTTTTTGGCATGTAGGGTCTACTTGCACAAGCACTGACCTCAGCATTTGAAACTTAGCCATGTTTAGTATGAGCATCCATCCTTGTAAGTGTGTGTATATCTATATCAATAGCCCACTTGTGCCTTCTTGTTCCAGTAGCCCACTTCATCTGTGTCCTGGTTCCTCAACATCCGGGCAACGTCCAAGCCGGGATGGTTTCAGATTTCTGTCTTTCGCTCATGTCTGAGGTAGGCTTGGATAGCATGGGGGGGTCTAGCCTAGGGACCCTTGTTGGATACAGACTCCTGGTTAGGAGTCGAACCTCCAACCTAAAGTTCCAAAGGTGTGTAGTAGTCTAAGGAGCTTGGAAAGAAAAGCATCTGGACTAGTTTAAGTTTCACCTCTCATCTGAGAAGCTTCTTCAGTTCTAAGACCAATTGGTGGATTTTAGTCCCAAATTTTTAAGCCCTATTGGGAGTGTCCCTGTGAGGGTCATGGACCCAGTATTGATCCTCTCCCTCATCACACAAGCCAAGGTGTGAAAACAGGTGTGAGTCACTATCAGCCAAGGTTTCAGGTGAACCCATTGTGAGACCTTGCCTCACCCAATTCTGTGACTTACTGAGATCAAATGACTCAAAATGTGAGTGGGCGTTAAGGCGTCTGGGAAGGGATCTCAAAACTGGATTATCGATGGCAGACAGTTGTGAGCGACCCCCTCTGTTCAAAGATGGTCGCTGGCATCCTTGAAAGAGTGACCTTCGTCCTTTAGATGCAGATGTACAGCTCAGTCTTGTCCTGTCGAGCTTCTTGAAGAAGCTGAGACCTCTAAAAGTTAGGCAACAGCACCCTGACTGCCCTTAGGTATCAGGATGTTGTTGCCTTAGACCCACTGCCAGACCCTAGTATGTTGGTGCAATAGGTCCAGGGCTCCTCCTGGTGCACAACAACGCCTCATGTGGCGACAGTATGCAGGCAGTTTGGGGAGGATGAAGGAACTGATACCACTGAGTGCCCCCGTGCATGCCTGACCTAATTCCAATAGAGAAGCGGTCTCCAACCCCTGTGAGTCATTTGGTACCGGTCCATGAGAGTTGAGGCTCGGGTGTGAAATTTATGGTTTTCAGGGTTTTCATCGTTAACTCTGTTTCCCTGGGTCTTTTCCCATGTTGTAGTTGTGTGTCTTATTTTGAAAGAAATATTTACACGTTACCATAGCGACCAGAGAGCATTAAGGGGCAGAGAGGAGGATGTTACGCTCAATGTTGTTGGCGCGTTTCAGGAGGACACTGCTAATAAAGTTACACAATTACACAGTGAATTCGTGTTTATTATTATATTTACAAAATACCACAGTTTTTGTCTTGGTCGTATCATTTTATTTTGTTGTATTTATCCGCGACACCTTAAAGGCCGCTCCGTGAAAATATTGTCTGACATTAAACTGGTCCGTGGGGCAAAAAAGGTCGGGGACCGCTGCAATAGAGCACTTCTGGGACGTTACATTTCGGTCCACCACCAGTTTGCACCTCAGACTATCCAGAAGCTTGTTGATGTGCTGGTTCAGAGCTGGGAGGAGATTCCCCAGAACACCATCCATCATCTCATTTGGAACATGTCCCAACATCGTCAGGCATGCATACAACCACCAGCCTGCTGCATCATTTTTTTACTTTGATTTTCAGGGTGTCTATGAATTCAGTCCTCTGCACGTTGATCATTTTTATTTCCATAAAATGATGTAGCATCATTTTGTTCCTCACGCATTACCCAATCCATATCAGTAGAGATATCAAGCATGATTTATTTTCCACACTGGTTTCTGATGTACTTTGCCATGCAATTTATTATACGAATCAGGATTATGCAATATTTAAACAGATATCAGATTGTTCACTTTTATTCTCAGTTTCTGAATTTAATAAGAGCACACCCACACAGTCATGATGAAGGAGGTTAGCTGTGTATTAAACACCTAAAAGATTATTTTTTCATGAACATCTAGCTTTCCAGAGAAATTTTTTAAAATCACTTTTCAGGGTATCTTGGAACTGAATAAGATCTTTAATTACAGCCAACAGAAGCAACAGAAATCTTGCTTCTAATTGCTTTTCCAGTTAATCTAAGCATGGATATAATATGTAGAAACACATATACTTAAGGAATTTCAAAGTTTTTTAGTTTCTAAAAGCCCCAAAAGCCTAAATTCACTCTTACCACCAAAGAACAGCTGACTTTCTGTGGTGACGGGAAATGAGGGAGCAGCATGAGCAATGCCTCCTTCTCCTTTATCCACAGAGATTGTCAAGCGACCGCGTCTGGCTGTAAAATCCACTGAATGCCACTGACCATCATTTAGAGCAGCACCTGAGAAAAGAGCAGGCCACAACCCTAATGATATTTTATTTCTTTTTATTTTAAAAACAGTATTAAAAACATAAATCAGTAAGGGGTTGACACATGAAAGGTTAGGATTTCATTGTGCAGGTTTATACACTGACCTGCACTGAGCTCCAGCACCACTGAGCCACTTATGTGGATCATCAGTCGGAGTCTGGCATCACTCAGATATAACCAGACCATGCCCTCTTGTTGAGGAAGGCTAAAGGTGAACAGAAGCCCTCCCTTGTTCCACGTCCTGAACTGGAATCCGACAGACACACCACCCGGCGAGGAAGCTGTAGTCCCGGGCAACTGGAGGAAGCTCTGTGGCCCGGTGAACGTCAAAGCAACGGAAACTGGCTCAGCACAAGAAAAGGTCACATTGCCCTGAGAGAGAAACATGAAGAGTGGAGAGTGGGGAGGTGGGAAGAAAAAAAATGATTACTGGTGAGATAAAACAACATAAAACATGAATATTAATCAGCTGCTGAGGGCGTGTCGCTGTGACCTTGTGTCGCAGCGATCTCATCAGCAAGTCTCCTTGAATATAGCAATATAGCAATGGCTCCTAACTGAAAACAGCAATGTCACCCATCACAGAGCTGTACAGGGAGGTGGATATGCATATGAACAGTACTATACAGGCATTTCCACTGCGGCCCATTGTTTTGAGTAGTGGTAATGACACTAGGTCCATTGCTAAGGCTGTAGCAGTTATATATTACAGCCCCTGCTCTCTTCTGGGAATATCAGCCTGCTATCTTTATAATGCTCTGGAAACACAGATGACATCTAAAAGCCCTTTGTAGAGCTGTTAAAGTGATATATGAAAGTATACGGTGGAGAAAGCTTCACCACTGCAAAATAAAAAGTAAAAAGTGGGCTATAAAATTCCCCAAAAGCCATTCACTAACACATATGCACAACCAAAATACTCCACATTACTGTTGCCGTGCCTTTAAGAAAGGCTAAAAGTGCTCTCTTTATCAAGACAGACTAGAACAGTGTTAATACTCTATTACTATGAGATGTACGGAGCTCTTGTAAAACAGCCTCTATTAGACCTTCAGCCATGCATGTGAATCTCTGAACCATTTTTACCAAGACGTTTTGCTTCTCTGCTCTCTCATCCTAAACTGTAATGAGAAACCATTTGTTACAAAATGGTTCAGAGTTGCTCTCCACTGACTTTGCTACACTTATTGTCATTGGAGAAATGTTTTTTTTTCTTTTTCTAATGATAAAGGCGAAGACTAGAAATCTAACCACCATCAAGCCTCCTCTGTCTTCTCATCACTCAGTCTCCTCGTTAGGAGCTCATTAGCATCATTAACCAGCTAGCAGCGGCGCTGCCGGCATCCACATAATTTCCCAGTGGTGCTCTGAGGATGTGAACATGTATGAACACACCTGCACATACAAACACATTCATATACTCTCGAGGCCAACCTGTCGTTATTTATGCACGCGGAGGATTGGTGAGTGCTGGATAGGCAGCAGAGGAATCTGCCTCGTGGTGTTTGTAGGGATTTCTTAATAATACTAATAATCAAGTCACTAAAAGAAAAAAAAAACCAGACTGAGTCACGAGTCTGCAGTTTATATTTATTTTTTCATTTTTAGTGCCTCCGATCTAGCTATTGATGCTGTGTTTTCTTTCAGATATAAAACCCACAGAGCCTGGGCAGTTCGAGGAGCTAAACATCACACTACAGAAAAATAAAACAGTTTATGTGGTATCCCAAAGAGGTACCTAAACTAGTATTTTTTTCATATCAACCCTCTCGATGCACTGATCAATACATTATCAGAGTGTGTAAAGGACGGATTAAGCGTTAAGAAAATAGAACATGTCTAAATCTAAATATAAGGAAAGCTGTACAGCTCCCACTGCAATGCATTTCCCTCCTAAAAGTCTGTTTTCTTTGCTAATTTTAGTCTATTGAATTCACCTCACTGAAAATTTCAGTCTGAACACAGTTTCCCAATAATCTTTCATCTACCATCAGCCCCTAGTCCATTTTCTTTAAATGAATTTTAATCTCTGCCCACATTGCCAACTGAGCCATGTCGTCACTATCTACACTTTATCCAGATTCTTGAGATGCTCAGGGCACCTCAACCAAATCTTCATCAGTTATCGGCTTACTCTGCTAACTGTGAACATTAATAATTGTTTAATAATGCGTATGTCTTTGGAATACATTTATTTTTCTTCCAGTTGATTACTCCTCCTGAAGAAGAAGCACAATTAAAAACATCCATAACTCATGTTTAGCTTTTACTACTCTCAACTAATTTAAACTTCTCAGCCAACAAATTGTTACAGTTATCTTATCTAAACCATTAGAAGTAACACCTCCCTCTCCTTTACTAATAGTCTGCTTAGCTATTAGCCCTGTGTGTTGCAGTTATTTCATGCTGTTAATGCTGTATCCTTTCTATTTTAGGAAGGCAAGAATCGAGACAGTTTTGCAAGATACCCAGCTTAAACCCTGAGTAGCCAGGGTTTTGTTTTTACATTTACTTAAGTAGAGGAAGAAGGTCTTGGGTTCTAATCTTTGACCCCAAATTGAAAAAGTGGAAAGAATATATAGATTAATAAAACTAATATTATCAGGACAACAAAACAAGAATAAATGGTGGGATAACAACATGTTTAAGCAACAAATTACATAAAAATAAAATAAAAAGGCAGCTAATGAAATAAATGCAAAAGATTAAAAGAATACAAACATCTATGATAATGCCAGTAAGGGCATTATGTTTCTGTTGCAAAGCCTTAGATGCTGAGGCAAACTGTTTGAGATCCTGGAGTCACAGCAAATAAGTGCTTTCTTGAAAACAGAAAATGGGTGTTCTTGGTATCATGTACTTACCCTGACAGTAACTTGGTGGTCACTATTCTTAGCTAGCTCTATCAAGTTGAAGCCATTGTACAGCAGGTTTTCTATGCAGCCATGGAGGTCCTTACTGGAGGTGTCTGGCTTCTGCGAGCGAAGGCTATGGATAGCTCCTAAACTCAACTACGTAGAGATCACAATGAAAAAACACATTGTATATTTTCTGTGCACATTTATATGAACATGTCACTGGTCAGTTTTATATCAGTGTGTTTTAGCACACCTGTTCGATGGCCCAGCGGCTGAACTCTGCCGGGAGCTGCACTCTCTCTGTGTTTTTGTCCACAGTGAGGTTGAGGTGAGCATTTTTTTGCTCCAGTACTACATGGTGCCAATGCTGATCATCCAACAGACTGCCAAGGGAGGCGAGACGCAGTGGTTCAGGGGAAGTCTTACCTGAAAGAGAAAGCGGGAGACAGAAAAGAGGGGTGAATAAAGAACAAGAGAAATGGTGAAGAATGCAAAAGGAAAGACAAAAGAAGAAAGTGTTGGAAAAATACATTTAGGATAACAAGGAGAAGGAATGGGGCAAAGGGAGAAGTGGATAGAGATGGTGAAGGTAAAAATCAGCTAGAGGAAGAAGAGAGGTGGGGGGAGAAGATACATGTCATGGACGAAAAACAAAGAGGACTGATGGATGGCAGGGAAAGAATAAGAGGAATAAGACAAATAGACCGTTATTGAAAACTACTCAGAGTGAAAAAGAAATTACAAAGACAGACTTTGTTTTTTAATCAACACACCAAAAAGAAACGTTGTACATCAAATTGGTTCCTATTTAATGGAAAAGAACTGAAGCGCTCATCAAATGATTTCACTCATGTCATTAGGATTGTTCAGTTTTCTGGTGGCTTTTAGCTCTTTTTCTAGTTTTACCTGATTTGAGAGCCACTTTTGTTATATGACCTGCTAGCTTGTAGGGTTTTCAATATCTGACCCACTATTCTGGGGAACAACAATAATCAGACTTTATACTGCATCTAAATTTTTCAATTTTGTCTGAATCCCACAGCGAGGATCACGGGGAGGTCACCCTTGGTCATCTCATTAGGAACAACTAGATATAACTGCATGCTAACACTGAAAACCGAAGCCAAATATGTGCTAATGCCTAATCTGGGGGGGAAAAAAACTGGAGAAGACACATGGCAAGACACCATTAAAGATAGATGAGCACCAGCCGGTCCTAATAAGTGGATCCATCTCCATTCCCCCCCTAGGGATGTGAAAGAAACTGTGTTTCTGCTTAGAGGGGGAACTGGAGAGAGCAGAATACTGTCAGTCATTAAAAATGTATTAGATATTCTTAAGGGAAAAGCAATTTCAACTTCAGAGAAAGAAACAGACCACTTGGAAGCTGATGGACAAATATATCTTTGATATTTCACTTCGGTCTGTGAGAATATATACAACCTAGTGAGAAATCAAAGGAAAACCCTGAACTGTTCATGCTTACAGTTAGAGATCATGCATGAGTTGTTTGGATCAACTCATCTTGAGGTGTCTACACTCACGTTTCCCTTCAGTCAGTTTATTCTCCTTGTAATTGTTTGTCTGGTCCTCTTCAGCTTTGCCTCTGATGAATCTGTCTCGCCTAAATACAACTAGCCAGATTTGTGAGTTTGTAATAATAAAAGCTTTGTAGCAGTTCCGAGTATCTGCTTGTGTTTTTCCTTATGTTCTTACCAATGTCCTAATTTATGGTGTGGGTTTAACCCCTTGTTGGAAGTGTTTTCTTCTTCTGACTGCCTTTAAATGTGACTCCTACCTGGATTAAAGGATTTGGATTTCTAAACTTACTCTACTTCCTGGTGCCCTAGATTTACGCCCTTTCGCCTTTTTGTTACAAGTTTAATACAAAGTTTAAAAAACTCTCTGACTGACTGAAACTGTACAACATCAGGTGTTACAAATGAATATTGTCTACTAACACGTCAGTCATGGGCTATGATGCACAGCTGGAATTCCTCCACCTTTTGCTTCCACGTGTCTTCTACTTCATTTTCTTCTTTGTTGGTGTCCCAAACATTTAGTTTATCATATTTTACTGACTGCTGTCTGCTTGAGATAAGTTACTATTCTGTTGTTGTCGTTTTTTCTAACTAGCGCTGTAGTTACACTAACCACTAAATCATTTCAAGCTTGCATTTCTGTTTGTTGGTGGGTAGAGTTGAATAGGTGGTCATCCTGAATTTTGAACATTGTCAGGATTTTTTCAAGTCTACCTTTAGCCTTCAGCCTTCTGCTTAAGAACACCATTTTGGAGCCACTACAAAAGAAAGATATTGCTGTGATTTGATGATTATGGTGCTTGTGTGGGACAGTCTCTGTATACCCAGCTTTAGAGGGTCACTTTAAATCAGCACAAAGCTCTTGATATAAGTGGTCTGCACAACATCCCATATGACAATCAATAGGGAGCAAGAGGTCACTGTAAGGTTTAAAGAGTATGAATATGGTTTCATATGCTTTGCCCTTCACAGTAATCAGGTATTGGGAGGATTGAATGACATGCTAGACCGTGCTCTCATTTGCCATCATTGAAAAACCAAATGAAGGAAAAATGAATATCTTTTCAAAGCATTACATTTCTATCCTTCAGCAAAGTTACCAAAGAATCAATGTCAACTCAGAAGATGTTAATGAATGACTCTGCCACATGCATATAGTGCAGATCTGGTTAAATACCAAAAGCTGGAAGGCCAGCTTTTCAGGTTATTTAAAATACATTTAGCAAAAGATGACAAGTCCTCCTCAGTGCCTCTGCAAACTCAGACAGCTGGTTGATTCAAACCCAGACCCTTTGTGCTTCGAGGGAACTTTGCGTACTACTGCACCACCTTTCCACTCTAGCACATGAGAACAATAAGCTTCAGAGGCTGCTACAAATATGCTCAACATGCAGCACGCTTTTCTTTTTTTCAAACTTCAATCTGATATAACTAAATGAAATGCCAATCAAATATTAATCTAAAACCAAACACATAGCAAATCTTACAAAAATGTTCTTTTGAAACAAAGATTTAATGCAGATGTCTGGTAAACTTTCACCTTTCACCAAATCTTGGACCAGATTAGAACTGATTTTAACCTTGAAAGGCCTTAAACCCGTTACAGCTCTAATTAACAGAATTGTTGCACGAATTGTTGCAGTTTGGTACAATTCAAGAATAGTAATAGCACAAATCTGAGTGACCAGAAAAACAATGTTCTTGGACATCTCGTGCTTGGAAGGAAGAAACATTAAAACTCTTCTGACGTTAACACCTTACTGAGCTTTGAGCTTTCTTTTGTTTTTTAACTTGAGTTTGTCACGTTTTTCATATTCTTACTTCAGGTGGAGTGAAGAAAAACAATTTTATTATTTTATCAGAGAAAATTAAACTAATGATACAGAGGAAGTCTGTCCTGTCAACACAGTTATTGTGATGACTTATTTGATTAGAGTCTAGATGAACAGAAAGAGACACTGCAATCAATACGAGAGGAAAGATGAGAATCTCTTTATGGGCTTTGATTAATGGAAAAATTACTGTGTTGTAGGAGGTAGAGAAGAGGGCCTTACTGGATGGATGTTTCATTAGATGGATGATTTGATTACTGCATGAATGATGGGAAAGAGAAAGCAGGAATCAATATCAGAGATCAGAGGCCAAAACAGAAAATTGCTTTACTAATATTAATAAATAGAGCCATTTCTTTCCATCTCTTCATCAATCTTTCTTCGTGGGTTTTCTGTCTTTCGTATTCTCCAATCGTTTTTGGCTGTGAAATCATCGCCTCTGAGGGAGGAAACTTTTCCAGTTTTGAGGACCTAGTGTTACGAAATTTGAGACTGTCTCACCTTTTTTGTCATCACAGTGCTCTGTTAGACATAGCTGTTAATTAAACTAGTAGTTTGTGTTATTTAATAAATGATATAATTATGCTGAGCTGTAGAAGAGCTGCAATCAAAAAGTTCCAACAAACATGACAATAAAAAGGAAAACTTGTAAATATTTACAACCTTCCCTTCAAGGTCATCTTCATGTGCACCTCTTCACTACTGTCACTGCGCCTGATATCTTTTAGGTCACTCTGGAAGTCCCACCAGTTGTGTCGTGGTCCTGAGTCTTTGACCCAGCATTTTATGTTTTTGAGTTGTGTTTGTTGTTGTTTAAGCTTGTAGCTGCTTACTGTTTAGTTGTCACTTTTGTGTATTGTTTTGTATTTATCCTGTGTTACAGGCATTTTTGTTTGTGCTCTTAGTTTAGCCTTTAAGTGTCCTTAATTATTGTTCTTCACCTCCCTTGTGTTCCCCACGTTTTGTCAAGTCTCTGTCTGTTATATTTCCCTGTAAAATTTTTTATTGTTTTATTTGGGTAACCTTTGTCTCGTGTGTTCTATGTTCAGTTTTACTTCACCTGTCTCATTATCCCTGAGTTACACCTGCCATATTTCCCACCTGTTTTCCCTTAGCCTCATTATCATTTGTCCCTTTGTCCTGTCTCATGTCTTCCCTCGTGGCCGTGTCTGGATTATTTATCCCCGAACTGTGTTTCTTTGCATTTCTGTAAAAAGTCGAGCAATAAGCTGCATTTGGGTCCACTCCCTGCCTACCACACAGCTGAACCTTGACAACTTGAACTTGTGCATCTTTGCTGGACCCTGCAGTGGATGAAAACTCCAGCCCTTTCATTTGGTTAGGTAAAAAGATGAAGTCAGACCCATGCTGGCATGTGCTATCATGAAGGTCAGTTGTGCTGAATGTTGTCAAATGCCTTACAGTAGAACCTTATGTTGACAGTATGACACTGGGGGACAATTTCAATGTGCACAACCTTGTGAATGTCACAAAAAATGACAAACATGCTCCAGGTTATCTCCCCCAACTGATGTGTGGCTTTGGGCTTGGACACTGTGCGCTTTTCCTCTGACAACTTCTGGTTGCTGACAGGGTTGTAGCCAAAGCCCCGGCTCTCATTACCAGTGATGATCCTTATTAAGGTGACTTCTGAGTCAGCTTGACACATAAGTTGATATTTGCTCTCAACAGGTTTGAATTCTGCATTCATATTGTAGCACAGTGGTGCAGTGAACTGCTGCCTCACATATTCATATTCAAAAGTCCTGTTCGGTGTGACTGAAGTAGAATCTTGTCCAGGCTTTCCATGGTGTAACCTGCCTTTCACTAAATGTTAGTCAGCCTCCTTACAACCTTAGGATAGATAAACAGTTCAGATACACAGATACAAGTAGTCAAAATGGGACTAGGCCAAAAAACAGCAGTCCAAAGAAGAACATGTGGAGCTTGGCCAACTACCAGCCAGTATGTTTTTATTTTTAAATTATTAAGTACCCAGTCATAGAAGTCTTTGATCCCATTGATTGAAACCTGATACCAAACATAACGTGTGTATGTTTATTATTATTTATAGTTTATTTTGCCATTCTTCAGTTAAATGGAAAACATGATTATTTGAATTGTATTTAATACCATTCATTATTCATTATGCCAGTGTTTCCCAACCTTTGGGAGCCACGGCACATATTTCACATTAGAAAAATCACACAGCATCATACTAGGGCCTTCATCTGGGTTGGAAGTTTCTCCAGGACCCAGGTCAGATTGACTACTTTTTCTTTTCAAATATTGATATCGATTGCTATTATGTACTGTGTCGTCTCACAGCATGACTATTATGTAATTTCTTCCTCACCTTCTTATGTTTTACTGGTAGTTGGCAACCCATTTAGTTAGAGCAAGGTACTTGTACTGCCCTCTAGTGGAAGAGAATGTAATTGTTCTGCCGGTTACTCATGCCGATTGCTTAGAGTACTAATCAGGTGGAACCAGATCACGGCACACCTGATCATTTCTCAGTGGTTGGGAAACACTGCATTATGCACTGTAGATTTATGACCTTCACACTAAATGTGAAGTTCAAGTTTTTACTAAAGGAGTACATAATGACAATTACTTGGCTTAGTTCTGATATTTCCACCTTCCAAAACTCTTGTCTGCTCACTGTTATATCTCTGCATTAAAACTCTGTGGATCAGAACTTACCAGGTTGTTTAAATAGAACCAATTAATGTAACAGATCACTTAACCTTGCACACACAAAGCCAGGCACCTTACAAGAAACACTTACTCCTACGTGCTGGAATAATCAATAATTTACCACAAAGTAAGTATATCTGATTAGACTCCGTGTAACACTCATAAACACAGATGATATTCTGTAGCTGCACGACATCTCATCCCAGAAACAGTCAGAAAATCTTTTTGAACTTTTAAAAAATGTGTCATTTGATAAATTGTGCAAGATTTTATTTATGAACATCAGAGAAAAAGACAGAATATCCTGAGAAACTGTCTTCAGCGTATTCACCCAAAGGCCTTACTAGACAAAACTGAGAGAAGATGCAGATCAGATCCATTTTTTAATGACTGAAATCTGACTTAAGTGGAAATGCGTGTGCCCACGAGCAAGACGTTGTTGAGAAATAGACTGGGGAAAAAAGTTTCAAACCTAGTTTAAACTGTGAATGACTGCAGCAGTTCTTCCTCAGACCGAGTCTGCTGTCTCATCATTATAAGTCTGTGCTGAACACAAATTTGAATCATTTTGTCATTCTATTCATGCCCGCAAGACACTATCGCGTCACTGTATCTTGTCTCCTATTCTATTACAGCTCCTCAAAATCTGATTGCTCTTATCAGAAAACTGGCTGGTATAATTATTTCAGCAACTGACTGCCATAAAACACCATGTCTGTCACAGAAACTCGCTAATGATTCACAGCTCAGGCCACCAAGTGAGAAGTTTGCAGGAAGATTTTTGCTTCCTCAGACAGTATTTCTAGTTTTAGTTTTTGTAGACTCAGAGAATCTAAACTAACAAAAATGACACATACAAAAATCACATTTGTGATGATCCCAACAGATACAATCACATTTTAAAAGCATGAGACATTTGAAGTTTTTGTATTGTCTTACTGTGGGATTTATTGGCTGCAAAAAATAGTCAATAGGCTGAAGCTGCAAAGGTTCAAACATGCATTATGATTATGAGGCAGACAAATTAAAGCCAGAGGACTATCTGATCACATTTATCAATAATAGTCCAGTCTTTGTGAATAGTTCTGTTTTAGGCTCAGAGAGCTCAGTGATCCCAGCAAACCTTGCTGAGACAGAAGTTTTGTGTCTCTGGCCAAAACAATCCAACAGTGTGATTATGTGACAGACAAGAGAGCCATCAAATCAGTTCATTTACATTTTCCTTCTTAGGAAAGCCAGGCATTTCTTTACATTTTCCTTCATTTTTTTTTTAAAGTGGTCTTGACCAATACTTCTCCAGGATTTCCAAAGGTTTTTCAGCAGTCTTTGGTTGTGGTGTTTTCCTCTTCTTGTCTGTCTGGTCTAGGCATCGACTCAAAATTATACATTTTTGTTTGAAGTGAACTGAAGACAGTCATGAAAAGTGAGTGAAGAACTTATCAGACAGGAACCTCATTGAACCTGAAAAGAAGGCACTAGCCAAAGGACTCCATTTTGCCATTTCTCCACAACAGCTTCCCACAGTGGATGTAATCACAGCCACAGAAACAACTATCCATCCTAGCTCCCCTTGTGGGGAACACACCCCATCACATCAAAAACTCCACTGACTTCACCAACAAACTTCCTCTGAATCCTGATTAAAACAAAATGTTCTTTGATGTGGTTTCACTCTTCACTTGCATACCTACAGCTCAGGCAGTGGAGTCAGAAAATGACTACAGCAAGACGTTTCTTTAGAAAAGAGAACCAGCTTTACCCCCGATCAGATTTGCACACTGTTAGACCTCTGCGTTACCACCACATATTTTAAATACAACAAAGGTTTCTATAGACAAAAAACATGGATGTGCCATGGGCTCCCCGGTGTCACCCACTGTAGCCAACCTTTACATGGAGGAAATGGACAGTAAAGCCCTTGGCAGCACCTAGCCACTGTTACAGATATGTGGACGATAAGTGGGTCAAAATTAAAAGCCAAGAAGTTTAAGGCTTCACATCAACTCAGTGGACAGAAACATGAAGTTCAACAGCGAAGACACAAAGGATAACAGTTTGCCATTTCTGTACTGTGCTGTGCACATTGAGGAGAACGGAAACCTCAACACTGAAGTTTACTGGAAGCCCACACACACAGACCAGTACCTACTCTTGGACGCGCTGGAACACAAACTTGGAGTAATCAGGACCCTGCAACGCTGGGCAGAAAACATTCCCTCAGAGGCAGAAGGGAAAGAAAAGGAACACATACATGCAAAGAAAGCTCTTAAAACGTAGTTTTCTCAGTTGGGCTTTCATCAAATCAGTGAAGATGAGTTTTAGTCAAGACAGCTCATTGAAAGTCTGTACTAATTTACCAAACTGCAGTATAAATCCCTTTTTTTCCTTTGGCACAAGCACCAGGATGGCCGAGTGGTTAAGGCGTTGGACTTAAGTTCCAATGAGCAAATGCTCTCGTGGGTTCAAACCCCACTCCTGGTACACACCTTTTTCACACCTTGGCTCATGTGATGATCAATAGTGGGCCAATGAACCTCTTAATATACAACTCCCACTAGGGAATCTCCATCATTTAGTCAGAAATGAAGAAGCTTCTTGGATGAGAGGTGAAACATCTTCAAGAAACTCAAAGAAGTCTAGTTGCTTTTCTTTCCAAGTTCCTTAGCTGTTAGCATTGTTATATTTGCTGAACAACAATTAAGTTATAGAAACCTTGCGACCTTGCAACAAGGTCCAGAAAGCTTGTCTAGTCGACATTTAGAAAGGCCATCTGGCAGAGAGCTGGGAAAAATCAGACAATTACAGGATGCTTGAATGTAAATTTTGAGATTTCATTCTAGTCATTAAAAACAAGCACTTAAAGACACAAACATGTCTGACTTCCCAGCCCAGACTGCTTGAGAATTAAAACTTTCTTTTTTTCTTTTTTAACTGTGAAGAGGAGATTCATTGCTCTATGTCTTCAGTCTCTACCTCACTGCATTACCTCAGTACTTATAATTCAAAAAACTCACCAGAGAAGCCTCAGATTGTTGTCTTTGCACTGACTTTGGTACAAAATCGCTTTGATGGCTGCAGCTGTAGGTTTTGCATATTAAATATGCATAAAATTGAGGAAAATTGAAAGAAAAACAAATCTGGCTGTAATAAGTCTGTGACTGTTGATTAATCTTAGTATCTTAAAGTGGACCTTTCATCCTCTCCCCTATTTTCTGTTATACTGTTACAATCGTTGATAGTCACATCAAACAAGGTCATCCATCCATCCATTCTCTTCCACTTATCAGGGTCGCAGGAGCGTTGGAGCCTATCCTCGCTACCATAGGGTGAGAGGCAGGGTACACCCTGGACAAATCAACAAGATCAAAGAAGGCCAAAGAGTCAAAATAATAAAGGCGAAATATGTGCAGCAATCACAAGTGTAGGCTTCACGCTGCTCTCAGTTCTTGCTTTCAGACAGTTTTTCTACTCTTGGCTCTCTATGATGCAAATGGTGCTGATATCTGTAATATGGTGGCACATTGCTTTGACTGTGACCACACAGGCCCCATCCACCTTATATTCAAAATGACTAAAACAGCCTCTATTGCAAGGTGCAGGAAATTTCAAGAAAGCTGTCTTAAAGGCATCGAGATGGAAGCTAGAACAGCTTGTTTCAGAGAGTAAATGAACTGAGAGGCTGAACCAAAGCCCAGGATAACATAAAAAATATGTTTTGAAATGCGAATAATGAAAAACTAGTCCAAGAATTTAAAAAAAGGAGATGGAAATGAGCATAAAAGGTCCTCTTAAAAACTAACTTCAAAATTGCTTCTCTTCAAATGTATATTCAGTTAATCCAAATTTTTAAAGGCCCTTGGGTTTATAAGTTGAATGAACTTAAAATGACCTGCTGTAAAGTAAACTTTTATTGGAATTTTTTTTTGTGGGGTAGTGTGATATTTGCTGTGAGATTTCATAACATGTTTAGCTGCCAACGCAGTGTCACAAAATAAGATTGGCCAGTAATTACACCCTGCAGTGCAGCCAAGTAGGTGACTGTGACTAATGACCTGGTTACTACTTTCATATCTAGGAAGCAAGTAACAAGCCTTCTTTATGTGCTGGGGTTTTCCATACAGTCAGCTATGTATTTAAACTTCTATTCTTATATATTCACTACATATACCTGCTGCAATCACACAAATTCCATCAAGAATGCAATTATCTAAAAAGAGATGGTCGACAAATTGGCAACGAGTGACAGGAGAGGGGATTTTTAAAATTTCTCTCATGCAGAAAATTAAAATTGGTTAATAAGTAAAAGGAGAGTGACGGGGGCAGGAATTAATCGCATTATTTAAAGTACTTAACTGCTGAAGATACTAGCATCTGCTAAAAAGTAATTAATCTACCACCTAGTTTTTATTTTGTATTTTGGTTCCTCTGTCATCAGGACAGTGTTGCTGTTTGTGCAGGGCTGTTACTCAGTGTTGCCTCATAATGTGGACAGCATCTGCTCCAGGGGGGGTCAGACCTGGATGTGTTAGTGTTAGTACAAAAGTGCACAAAGCAGATGACCCATATTACACAATTCATAACCTAAAAACTTTGTGCAGAAAACTGAAAAAGAAAGAGAGAGAGAAAAAAGTAGAAAATATGAGGCAGAAAGGACGTCGGACTGAGAAATGGTTTACGGAAGCTTTTGAAATAACATAAGAGGAAAAGAATTGCTCTGGCATATCCAAAAGACAGAGATACATAACAATGAAGGAAAACAAAAAAGATGGTTGGAGGGAATATCAAAAACGTCTTTGTGTGTGTCAAGAAGGCAAGACAGGAGAATGAAAATTAAAGTACAACTAAAAACAGCCAAACTGTCTCTTTTGATTAAAAAAATAATAATAAAATAAAACACTGAGATGTGGGCAGAGAAACTCAGAAAAACAACACTAATTAAAGCTGCAAGCAGCGTTATGAGGGCCCTCGCACCCCCGGCGCGTCGAGCCACGCTCAACACCTAAAACCAGCACGTCCGATCTGATGTCACATTGATGGAATTCATGCATTTAACCACTAGCTAACATTTAATCTCATTCAATCATGATTACAGTCCTCCCACTAGGTGGCGCTCTAACCATTACTGACAAATGGCATAACAAACATTTCCGAGCTCAAGTCTCATCATGCCTGCGACATTTCGGAGAGATTGGACATTGTGTTTTTGAGTGACAGCAGATTACTGCTTTTTGGCGAGTGTTTGAAACTCCACGTGCCGCCATGACCACCCCGTTTCCCTGAACGTAAAAAGCTTCGCAATTTAACATCACAAAGGTCTTTAGATTCCACGCACTGGAGATCGCGTCAATCTGACGAAATCCCTTGGAGGAGTTCGTCAAAGTACGGTGCCTGAAAAGAGGTGAAAATGTCGCCAAAAGTACGCCTTCATTTTAAAATGGCTGACTTCCTGTTGGATTTCGTATCATGCTCCAAGAGACTTTTTTGTACATCTTGATATCTTACATAAGCTTACCAGGTTTCAGACTCATAGATAAAACACAGAGCAGGGGCTGATGTTTTGAAATTTTGTAGGGGGCGCTGTGGAGCCATTTTGCGCTATTCAAGGAAAATGATCACAAAACATTAAAGCCTTCATCACATTGGAGGTGTGCGCCAAATTTCAAGACTTTTTAAACTTTCCAAGCCCCTCAAAACCCACTTCATTTTTCATGGTGAACTGCGTTGCCACCAGGGTGCGCCGTTCAGTTTAATGTCACAATTTTCTCACTGAAGCATCATGAGGGACTGATGGTGATATTCACCCCTTTTGAGGTGGCCACGATGAACCTGTGAAAATCAGTGCAACAAAATATAAGACATGACATTTCCTGTTGTCACTAGGTGGCGCTCTGGGTATTCCTAACAATGGGCATATCAATCTGTTCAGGGCGGGTCTGACATCATGCCTGTAAAGTCTGGTACTGATCAGACTGGATTTCATGGAGTTACACTAATTTGTTTCTTCATGGCGAGACATCAAAGTTCGCCATGCTGCTGGGGTCACACCCTTTCACAAAAACTCACACTTTTTACTATAACCCAAGACCAACTCCTTAAGGATTTCCTGGAGAAATTTGAGGCTGCAGATGTAACCCATCACAATACTGTACCCCAAAGTGTAAAACATGACATTTCCTGTTCCCACTAGGTGGCGCTGTCCCTGGTGTCAAATATGGCAGTTGAAATATGTTCAGGGCTGGAGCCTTATCGTATGTGTGGTCTTTGGTCCAGATTGGACAATGTATGACAGAATGAGAGGCAATAATATTTTCATGGCGAATCATCGAAATTCGCCGTGGCGCCACGGGCTCACCGTATCGCGAAAACTCAAAAGCTCCGCAATTTAACATGGCCCAGGTGTGTAGTTGACACTGACCATGGAAATGGCAAAATGAGAGCCAAAATGTCACCTTCACTTCCAAATGGCGGACTTCCTGTTGGGTCTAGGACATGGCCATAATAGACTTTTTTGTGCGTCCCTTAATGTTAGATATGTGTGCCAACTTTCATACATGTAGGTCATACCCATCCCGGGGGCTCGCGTTTTTCATTTTTCTAGGTGCCGCTACTGAGCCAATTTTCCCTGGACATGTCTGCGGAATTAAAAAACATAAATTTTCACCAGACCTGACGCATGTGCAAAATTTCATGAGTTTTTGAGCATGTTTAGGCCCTCAAAAAGCCAATTCATTTGCCGAAATACTACTACTACTACTACTACTAATAATAATAATAATAATAACAATAATAATAATAAACAGAGCAGATACAATAGGGCCTTCGCACTTTTAGTGCTCGGGCCCTAATTAAATCAGAAAAGGAAGAAAATGGAAACAAAGTCTTGCTGAGAAACAGGGTGGAGAGGAAGAGAAAGAGAAACCACAATGAAAGCTCTGTTGCTATTATGTCAAAGGACTTGAGATATTGCTATGTTGAGTATGTTGTGTTTGTTCACACTAGGGATGTTTCTTATTACTAATTTACTAGCTGATTAGATGGGAGGAAAAATTCTAACTAATCAACCAGTCTACAAGTATGAAAACAATAAGAAGGCATTTAAATCAAAGTCAGTCTAATGGATGAGGTTTAACACGGGCAATAATCAAAATGCAGCTGAAAAGTGTGACACTATGCATAACACTGTACACGCTCAATGTCAGATGCTGAGTGGTGCTAACATTAGCAGTGGTTGTGCCAGCTGCCTTCTTTCCCTGCAAATTAACATCCACCCGCTGTGCTGCATGTAGTTCTGCATTGCTCTGGGCGAGCGGTAATCTGCCAGCTTATTCTGAGGCAACAAGGCAGAGAGGGCTGGTGTCGTCTGCTCGGGCTAGGAGTCTGTGTAACATCTGCATAACATCTCAGAAGTGACAGTTAACTGGCAGTGTAAAATAATACAATTAGAATAATTGCTCCAGCAAGTATGTATAGCAAGGGAGGCTGTATTCAAAAACCTAGTCAACTAGTCGCTCACACCCCTGGTTCAAAAAGGGCAGGCAAAAATTGGAAGGTGAATGGCCAGCTTGGCTGAATAACAGAATGAAAGGGGGGGGGCAAACACTACATTTTCAGCCAATAGGAGGATGATATGTCCTCAGCATCGATGGCAATGCCAATGATAGGTAGCTAACAGCAGTACACTTACCATACATTTTTTCTATACTAATGTTTTCCATTACATGCTATATGGTGAAGTCAGAGCCAACATAACAGCAAAACTTTAACAAAATGTATAATTAACTGCAGTCATTTCTTTTAATGTCATTTCTTTTAAGTCTATAATTGAGATCAAACCCCCCCTGACGGGGTACTACACAAGTACAGGGGTCCCTCCTTTATACTCATTTATTGCAGGAGTTATGTTCTAAAAATAACCCACGATAGGTGAAATCCGCCAAGTACCCAACTTTATTTTTTACAGTTATTATAGATGTTTTAGGGCTGTAAAACCCCTCACTACACACGTTATACACCTTTCTCCGACGGGCTTGAACATTTTCACACTTTTCTCGATGGTTTAAACACTCTAAAAGTTCAAACCTTCGTAGAAAAATAGGTCCAGTATTACAGTACAGCACAGAGTCACACTGCTAGCAATCAAAGATTTAGATAAATTTGACAAGCTGAACGCATTCTGTACTGTACAGGAGACACGGCACGAGATTGATTGACAATGGTCTACAGCCAATTAGAACGCAGAACACAATGTGCTGTTAAAAAAAACAAAAGCATGCAAAATTGCACCCCAAAAAAAACCCAGCGAGACCGCGAAAGGCGAATCGCGTTATAGTGGGGGACCCCTGTACACAGTGTATATCCCATATGGAAGCATACTAGAGAAAGTACACTTTGACCTGCCTTTATGTAAAATGATGCGTAATCTGATTAAGTTAGAGCGCTTGCGTTATAATTGATTTAAAATTCTTGAAGGTGACATTCCACCTTTGTAAACAGAAAGCTCTTCAAGGTGATCAACTTCCTACAATGACATTTTGAAAAAGTCTGGGTCATTTTTTGAGGCGGTAGGGTTTCTTTGCTGCCTGCGTTGAGTCCTGGAAGGGACATAGCGAATGTTGTTTTAAGAAGTCGTAACCTTTCTTTAAGATGTTACTTTCTTTAAGGATGTGCAAAACAAGTTTACAGTCTGAGAGAAGAGACACGGCGATGTCTCTGACAGATGCATGAAAGGTAGAACAGATGACGGATACATGAGGGAGGGATGGGAGATAAAGATGCAGAGATGAAGAGCATTTGTGAGAAATAGAAGTCAGGGGGTGGATAAAAGGGAAGATGAAAGCAAATAGGAGGCGATGGAGGAATCATTTTTAGTAGACATGAAATGGTGAGAGGGCAAAAAGATGTATAGATAGATGGATGAATAGACCTGATGGGAATCCTGATGACTGGCAAGCCATATGTTAACGATGGCAGTCTGACAGCCTCTGGTTTAACCCTATTCACACACACACACACACACACACACACACACACACACAATCTATACAGACTGTAAGCCATGCATCAAGGCTTACAGAGTCCAGCCCCAACACATGCTACAGTGAACGGGTACCATCCATCACGGCTGTAACTAGACAGAGATGCAGCAGCAGCCAAGACTAAACCAATCAGATGGCAGTGTGTGTAACGGCCATCTCAAACCAAAAACAATCTAAAGTTATTTTAGAGTTTGAGCTGTCCTCAAACTTATACAGATGTTTTTTACCAATACAACCCTAAAGTGACAAAAAAATGTGTTTTTGCTGAGCCAATTTGTGGGAGCTGATTACTGGGAGCAAGAAATACTCTGTGTGCTAAAAGAATACCAGAACCAGAAAATAAAAACAGAAATAGCATGTTTCTTCTCAGAGTAAATGTGCTTAACTGCAAAACTGGTGTGCTAAGAATGCTGTTACCAATTGCAGTAGTATTTCTGAGTGCTGAGATGCCTTTCTTTTGTCTATTTCTATACAAACCACTAAAAGGATTAAAAAAAAACTGGGGTAGTTACTGCTTGATTATCAGTTTGATTAAAAAAATCTTACATATGGACACTCAAAAAGCCTCTTAGACTAAAATGTATACTTATGTCAAATATCAGGAACCACACAGCATTTTTACATGTTGCCATTCTTTATACTTCAAATATTTGCTCATAAATGGAAAGTCAGAGCAACAACAAGCATTACTGATAACAGATTTCCTTTAAAAGTATCACACAGAAAGAAAAGTAAGATCAGTGGTTATACAGCAGCTGTGAGCCAACTAAAGCTCCACAAATAGCTTGACAATATGATGCGAAGAATGATGAGTGATCAGATGATTTTGGCTTCCATTGAGACCAGTTGATCTTCTGGGACTGCAGGGACATTTGAGTTAAGAGCCAGAGCTAATGCTATACTGGATTTTTTGTGTATAGGGTGCAGATAAAAAAAAAAAATGGCAATCTTACCATAAAAAACAAATAATAATAATAATACCAAACATACGGGGTGGCTGTAGCTCAGGTGGTAGAGCAGGTCTCCTACTAACTGGAAAGTTGGTGGTTTGATCCTAGTCTGCATGCCAAATATCCTTGGGCAAGTTGTTCTCCAATCGGAGAACTGGCCATCGAACTCACATTTTGTCAATGTGTGTATTATTGGAATGTTCCATAGATAGAAAGTGGCAGAACAAACTTAGAAAAGTCCTTGTGTGATTGGGTGAATGATTCAGCCCCTGAGAATGTAGAACCACCTTTTGTGCTCAGAGTAGAGTCTCTACCAGCTTTGCAAACAGACTGAAATGCTTGCCCATATTCTTTGCAAAAACCAGTCCATTTACTAAACATATTCTGGATTGGATCGTAAACATGGTAGAAATTTGTTGTCCTGGTCAGGTTCCTCCCAGCAGGCAGACCTCTGCAAGCGCTTGTACAATTAAACTCTGACCAGTCCCTGTCCCTGTAAGAGAAGCTGAGGATGTTGCATGCTCAACCTCCAGGACACCAGTTGGTCACTGCAACTATTTGCAATGAGTCGCTTAATGCAACAGAAATTCAGTGCAATCACCAGATCACCACCACTCTAGTGTGCCATTACATGTATTATGTGTGTGCTTTGATTTCACCACACAGGAAAACATCAACTTTCAATCTGACCAGACAGACTGGCAATAGTACAACAGTTTTCAGGAGAGTGCAAAGTTTTGACGCCCAAAGGAGGCACAGAAGGACAGGAATGGGACATTCACATCGCAAATTCACCCACAGCCTTAGACAGTCAACACAGCTTTACTGTAGTGTCCTCAGGTGTCTGATAGAGTGTGCTCAGTGGAATACTGAACTGTGGCATGTGCCATTGGTGTGCCATTGGTGTGCCATTGGTGTGCCATTGTGCCAACACAGAGAACACTGAAAATACAGGAGTCGGTTCCTCCCAGCAGGCAACCTCTGCACTGACACAGTCTTGACTCAGAAGCTGAGGACCTGCTCTTCCAGTTTATCCTCCTATTTGCAATGATGGCAACAGAAATGTCCTCACCACCACTCTACCAACAGGTGTGTGCTTTGAAATCAATCTGACCAGAAGACTTCACTGTTTTCACACAGCGGAGGAAGAAAGCATGACAGTCAACACAGAAGGTGTCTGATAGAGTGTGCACGTGGAATACTGAACTGTGGCATGGCCAAGTTCCACTGTATGATCTAAAAACAGGCAGTAGCAAACTAGAAGTCTTGACTCGCAACCTGCTCTTCCAGTTTATCCTCCCTGTGATGGTGTCCTCCTTACCAACAGGGAAATCAAGCAGAAGCTTCACTGTTTTCACACAGCGACTGGGAGATCAGACAAATTTATATCAGGTTATAGTTTTGGCCAATAACAGCTTGTATTTTGGATCCTCTTGTTGTGTGTCTTTTTTGTGTCTATTTCTTTAAATACAATTGTTTAAAAGAGGTTTTTAATAAATCTATCCCACATTTTCCTCTTAAATACCACTACTTCTACTCTAGTATGTATGAGGAAAAGTCTGCTCCCATAAATGGCTACCATTATGTTTGTGTTGTGTTGTACCTTGTCTGAGCAGCAGCTGTAGCTTTCCTCTCTCTAACTCCAGGCTGAGGCTGACTCCTTGCTGCCCCTCTGCATGCAGCAGTATCCCAGAATTCCTCAGGGTTTTAAACTTCAGAGAGACAACCTCTTTGGATGTCCGCCACGGCCCGGGACTCAGCCTGTACACCAGGCTGCTGCTGCCACCGTTTAGGCTCACCACATCAGAGGCTAAAAAAACAAAAACAAAATAGATTTCATGATAAAAGAAAGCAAAACACTGAAACCAGAATCTTAAGCAAAAGCTTAACAGTTCATATCATATAACCCTGAAACAGACAACAGTCCTTGTGTTTGTGCAGTTTTCCTACAGCATCAGATTGCTCAAAGCTCCGACTTATAACTGGGTGTCAGAGTTGCTATTAATGTCATGTAATATTCTAATTCAAGGTTCTTAAATAATGCTTATGCTACCCTGCATAAACTCACAATTACACACACCTGCATGACACAATCTACCTGTTCCTGTAATTCTGTGGTTGTAGCAGACAATTTGTTAAACAGCGAGGGAAAACCTTGCAGCAAGGACTGAATCTGTATTCTGCTTAACACTTTTCATCAAGAAGTCTCTCAGTTACTGTGTGCTGCTCGCTGGGGATTTGGGCTGAGGTGATGTGAGGTAAACAGTGTAGGTGGTAAAGAATGAACTGCAAATACTGAACTGTTTAAAGGGAGCTGCGGCTGAGTTCAGCATCAAAAGCCTTTTCAGTTGTACAACTAATTTCTCCGACTGAATGTTTCTTAATGGACTTGGAAACTCTTTGACTCCCTGAGACTTACAATCAGCCAACCACTTTGCTTGCAGTAATGCTCTTATTGCATTGTACAGTGTATTTCCTGCTGATCGCAGAGCAGTAGGCTCGGGCTCGGAAGCACTGAGTCATCCTCTGCGATTGAAAGCTGAAAACATTACTTGAAGTCGACTCTGTGGACTATCAAGCCATTCTAATTAAGTCCCAGATTACATTTTGTTCTACGATATTACGTTTTATGTAATTACAATCAGCCATATCCCTGTAATTATCCCCAGAACATATTGTTGATTATTTTTGACTCACTACCTGCGTACCGAAATAGCACTGGACATAGTGAGTGCAGTAATTAGCAGGACATAATTTTACACACATATATTTGAACGATTGCAGTAAATATCATCATAGAAACACACACATATGAAATTAATAAAAAATACATAAATAGAGGAGGCAAGTCCCTTTAGCTCTGCTGCTGCATTCTAGCATCAGTTAATTAGCAGAAATCAATTTAGACTGGTATGAATATCATACTTCAAAGATATGTGGTTATCAGCAAGAAGGCCTAAGAAATGGACTAGTCCAGCCCATGGGATGGTTTCAGGAATACTGCAGAGAAGATGGGGAAGAATGTTTGTATTTCCCACTGTTTGCTTCTGTAGGAAGCATTATGTTACAGGTTGTTAAGAATGGAGGGTGTCAAGGGACCTGTTGTCCAATTCTTAATGTCATTTGAGTCAGAGATCTGAATCATAATCGATGTTTAGCCTTCCTAAAATCAAACTGGACTTGTTGTTCTATAGATCTGGAGGTATTTTTATAGTGCTTCCGCACACTTAAGATTAACTTGGACTGTATGTGATTTATTAACTTAAACATTTGACGCCTCTGTGTTGCAAGCTGCAGACAGCACAATTGTCTGTGTCTACACTGAAGACAAACTATCACATCGGTGGTAATAATTTAACTCCAAAAGTCATCCTCGTGGTGCCAGGAAAATAATCTTTACTCCATGACTCACTGTATAAACTTTAAATCCATCCAGCAGATGCTGGTATCTTTCAGGACCAGCTTAACCACCTACTGTCATTTACAGACTTTTGACGCTAGTGCAAAAAGAAATCTTCCTTTCGCAGAAAAATGTTGTTTTGCTGAAGATGTAGTGAAAACACTCATTTATACTCCATTATTCTGCCTTCTTACAGTGTTTTACATTATTAGCAAATAATACAGATCATCACACTTCCAGCACTTCCAGAAACCAAAAAGCTCTGGTGTGTGGCTAATTCCACTAATTAACTTTTTAATCACGATTGGGGGTTTTTTTGTTCCAGTTTGCATGGATTTTATGAAGTTTAAACTCTCATGTAGGCCAGGGAAAATGTTCTCCATCCATTCTCATAATGTTAACTACAAAACACATTATTTTGTGTTTCCTTAAAAAAGACTAATATCCACCGAGCATTTACATTCAGTGCATTTCTCACACTGTGGCAAACCGTTTGTCACCAGCAGCTATATCGCAGCTCCCCGCGATGTATTACATTTGTTTTTCCGGAGAGGATTCTGCCGTGAATGCTGCATTAGTTTTCTGCAGGAACACCAGGAATCTTCTCTGACAACTGTGACACCAGCTGATAAATATAGCACACAAATATATCCGTAAGTAACTTTTGAATATTTCCAAATGACTATAGGCTATTCATCAAAATCCATCTTTTAATGTTTCTCCAAATCCATCTTCTTCTCACGCGGGCAACAGTAACTACAGTTAAATAAGGATATATACAATGGTTTTAGCATAAATCATCTTTATACTTGGCAGATTACAAGTGATGAAGATGCAAGTACAAGATGTAAGACTATAAAGAAGATACAGAGATCACGTAAAAGTGGCGATCACCAAGACCAAACTAAAGAAAACCTGAGGACACTGTTGGTACAGTTTCACACTGTCGGGTTTTTTTTATTAGAAGAACAAAGAGTCTTATAATAAAAGAAGACTATGTGTCTTCTTCTAAGAGTGACATTCAGTATGAATTAGAAATAAATGGAAAAAGTAGAACACTTTCAAAAGACACCTTTTGAAACCTAGTCGTATTTGTGAATTTGCTTTGTCCTTTTTAGTATATTCAAAGCAAACAAGCTAATGTCCTTTTATTTTTATACTTCTATTTTAAAATTCCACTCAGAGTACAGCCGGCAAAATATAAGTGGAAACTTGAACTAATACACAGAGATGGCTGTGGAGGAAATCCCAGGAAACCGTGTTTGCACATGAATAGTTATTGTTTGATAAGTATATTCTAGCATGTATATGTAAATATATGGAGTTGCTTTTGATATTCATGAGTATGTCGTGTTTTGATTAGAGCACAGAAATCAGGGCAGAGCAGCAAATGAACACTGAGAAGACAAAAGACTACAAACACCTGCTCGTTTAAGAATATGAGCAAAGCCTGTACGTCTGACTGTACACCTTAGCTGTAAAGGGAATAAAGAACAGGATGAAGAGGAGTTCCATTCATTGAAAATATACTCTGTGTTTAAAGTCATGCTGAGTCAAGAGGATTCATATTTTATATGAAAAAACAACTCTAAGAAGATAAAGCCACGGTGTGCTGTCAGGGTGAAAGAAGAAACTGTGACAGGTTACATATCTATTATTTTTGTCAAAAAGAAATATTTGTGAGGTTTTTTTTGCCACAGTGGACTCACATATGTTATGTAACTAAATGTGAATACATCTGACAGCATTGCTTATGTGCAAAACCAATGTCGTATTTGTTTAGTTCATTGTACTGATGCTACGGCTGCCGGGGCCAGCATGTATAAAAGCAGCTCTTAACTCTTAACAAAAGGCTTTCAGTGAAAAAAAGGCAGCCCAATAACAAAATCGTGAAATGTGTACATTTTTCAAGAAAAGACTGAATAAATTCAGGAGTTCTTTCTTGGTTTGACCACTGACCAGAGTCCAGTCGGGATAAAGAAGACAGAACTTACTGTAAGGACATCCGTAGGTTTCCAGTCGCAGTCCGATCCGTCCGCTGGGATTCCAGTCCAGAGGAATGAGGCGGAGAAAACGTGCAATCGCTGGTTGTTGCAGCTTGTATTGAACCACACTGTCTGCATTGCTGTTACCTGGAAATGACTAAAAACATACAAGCAGAGAAAAAAAATTACATTTGCACTGGAAATTCAAGTTTTTTGGTTTCCTGTTTGTAATACTTGAGGGTGCATGAGAGTTTGCCCAACCAGTCTACATGTGTTTTGTGGACTTGGAGAAGGCATTCGACCGTGTTCCTCGGGGGGTCCTGTTCATAATTTTTATGTACAGAATTTCTAGGCGTAGCCAAATGGCAGAAGGCTTTCACTTGGGTGGTCTCAGGATATCATCTCTGCTTTTTGCAGATGATGTGGTTCTGTTGGCTTTATCGGGTGATGGCCTCCAGCTCGCCTTGGAACGGTTTGCAGCCAAGTGTGGGAATGAGAATCAGCACCTCCAAATCTGAGGCCATGGTCCTCAGCCGGAAAATGGTAGAGTGCCCTCTCCGGGTCAGGGACGAGTTCCTGCCCCAAGTGGAGGAGTTTAAGTATCTCGGGGTCTTGTTCACGAATGATGGGAGAAGGGAGCGGGAGATCGACAGACGGATTTGGTGCAGCAGCTGCAGTGATGCTGTACCGGTCTGTTGTGGTGAAGAGAGAGCTGAGTGTAAAAGCAAAGCTCTCAATTTACCGGCTGATTTATGCCCCTACCCTCACCTATGGTCACGAGCTGTGGGTAGTGACCGAAAGAACAAGCAGCGGAAATAGGCTTCCTCCGAAGGATGGCTGGCCTCTCCCTTAAAGATAGGGTGAGAAGTTCGGCCATTTGGGAGGGGCTCAGAGTAGAGCCGCTGCTCCTCCACATCGAAAGGAGCCAGTTGAGCTGGTTCAGGCATCTGACAAGGATGCCTCCTGGGTGCCTCCTGGGTGAGGTTTTCCGGGCATGTCCCACCAGGAAGAGGCCCCAGGGCAGACCCAGGACACGCTGGAGAATTTTATCTCTCAGCTGGCCTGGGAACGCCTTGGTGTTCCCCTGGATAAGCTGGAGGAGGTGGCTGGGGAGAGGGAGGTCTGGGCTTCTCTGCTTGGGCTGCTGCCCCGGATAAGCAGAAGAAAATGAATGGATGGATGGACGGATGTTTGACCAATCATGTTTGAGGAAGCTTTGAGGGCATATAATTCACACTGTATAATCCACATTCCCAATAATATATCAACCAAGACTACTGTCTGCCTATCTTTCTGTTAATTTTTTTTTTGCATTGTGACAGCTGGGATAGGCTCCAGCACCCCCCGCGACCCTGAAAAGGATAAGCGGAAGGGAATGGATGGATGGATGGATGAAGAATGAATGGCTGGGGGAAGAGGAGGTCTTTGATTGGGTGTCTTGTGGCTACACTGTAAGTCCTGACATATTGGAAAATCTCCCCCAGGGACTAAGCCACAAGACTAGCCTATGACTGCAATCATCTTCATATTAAAGAGTAAGATATGATATGATATTTAGCAAACTGTAATGTTTATCATGTCACAATTTCCCCACATTCACCAAAGCATCGAAAGCAAAAATATAAACGCAGTAAAGTTAAATTTTTAATTGACGATAAATCTGTAAATGTTAAGGAAGCACCAAAATAACTGAAAATCATTTTTCACTTTAATGGTGACTCATTCAGCAGCTGTCCACTCAGCCAGATCAACCATCCTATTAGCATCATTATAAAGGTGCATTTACTGTGTACAGGGTCAAATACATCCACATGTAATGCAATTACTGATGCAATATTCACAATATTCTTTCTTCACTCTGATACTCTTTTAACCCTAGAACACTATCGCTATAAATAGTAACACAATCACTAATGCCGGGTGATTTTTACCCGATATAATATAACCAATAAAAAGTAATCAAATATATCAAAATATGACAACACATGATAAACTACAGTGGTTTTCTTTCACTTTCAACTGTGCCATGTCTAACAAAATGAAAAAAAAACCTCCTAAACCAAATAATGACTCTGGAAAGCTGGTCTTTGGTCCACCCATTCCTGGGAAATTTGAGACTTCCCTGGTGAAAGCACAGCCTCCTCGACACGCAAACAGCTGCAGGAGAGAGAAATCATGTAAATGTATTTGCTCGGGTGTAAATCACCCGGCGATAGTGTTCTAGGGTTAATCACAACGCTATTCCACTTTTTTGTTGAGACAAATGAGAGTTTTGTGTCTGACTGTGGACTATTTCAATCTTTAATCAATGGGCTGTAAAAGCAACACGATCAATAGTAGTGATTCAGCCTCTGAAATGGAGGGTCAGCGCTTTTTCTGTATTTCTAAAAACACAAATGTATGAATATTTGTAGCTTTTTTATTTAATTTAATCTCAAGGTCATCCAGTCTAGGCTGTTTTATCTAGTTCTCACTTGGCTAACCACCTATGTAGACACACAGTGCTTTTAATGGGGTACAATGAAAGGCAGAGATATGGCATCTGTGTTGTACTTAAATGTATAAAATAAAGCTGATCACACTGCCAGCTCATATAATGACCATGTTAAGGACACAGCACATTTCCATTAGGAACTGGAGACACGGCATGCTGCATAGAAAAAGCTGTTTCTGATGGGCAGATGAGGCAGGAAGCAGAGGTGAGGGGGAAGTTTAACAGCAGTTTGTATCTTTTCAGATTTGGAAACTTTTCCTTTGAGGAAATTATATTCATTAACCTGCTTTATGCTAAAATCCTTCCATAAAATGTGGAGCGTTAGCAGCGAATTGGTTTGTCGGTCTCTCTCAGACTCTGGGCATAATGCCTGATGGATTTCTTTCCATCTCCTCCATCTGGCTATCTACCCTAATTACATGCCTCCCTTGAAGTTGACACGCAGGTTAACTCGCTCTCCCAATACTGAATAAAACTTAGACACTTAATTAACTTATTAATTCCTCTGTAATCAAAAGAAAGTGAAGTTGGATCACATCATATGATGAAAAGAGACTCTATGTTTGTCTGAAAGGAAGAAAAACATTCAATGTGAAATCTGAGAATTCATTTTTGAGACTTTTATGTATGATTTAGTTCACTTTGTTCTTTAGAGGATGAAATCTTTAAACTCTCGATCTTTTGAAACATCTGAAAATCCTCACATATAGCATGATACTGATGCTCTCTTAAAATAAAACATATACTCAGCTCTTAAAGAATTCGTATGTTTAAGAAGCTGAAAACAGCTGAAATTTTAAGTGGAAAGCTATTATAAGGTAAAAAAAAGGAAAAGATTAAAGCAGTTAATTAATCTGCAACATCTGTAAGTTTGGAATAAATTGTGTTATTTGTATCATGTGATCTAATTGTACCAGGTTTTTCTTAACAGGAATGTTAAGAAATGTTCCTTTGAAGAGACTTAAAGAACAATAGATTATTGTTAAAATAACAGCATGTTGTTTGCAGACAGGATGTGAGCATCAATCTTCTGACTCAAAGCCAAAAAATTTATGAACCAGACCTGCAACCTTGACTCAAGACAGAGACCCCATCAGAGAGGACGAGAAGGCATTACTACATTACTTTTAAGTGCTGGAATTCAGGGCCTGTGCTGTTCTGCTGAGAAAAATCTGATACAGAATTGTTTAGGAGTGTAAGAGTAATGTTTCTGCGTGTATGCAGTTGAGTGAAAGCTGCAGTCCAAAAAAGTGAGAGGCGGAGTGTTTCATCTGCTCAAAGCATTGAGGCAAACAGCAGGAAGGATGTACCAGAGCGATGAGTATCAGTGGAAAATGACAGAGGAGGAAGAGAATCACCTGGTGAGAAGAAGGAGGGCGATAAGCAGTAAAGACAGCGAATAAGAAAACAAAATAAAGTAATAAAGGAAATTTGAGAAACAGGGAAAAGTGAAAAGAGCAGGACTTGTTTCCTCATCTTCAGCCCTCCAGGCAAGAGAAAGCAAACAGATAAAGAGGAACGAGACAATAAAGAAAAGATGGATTGCAGTATTTCCAAGCACCCACAGGCTTCTGAGGAAAAAGACAGAGAGAAAAAAGATGTCATCCTCAGAGAGGAAGAGGAAAACAACAAATTCCCTTCCCTGGTCTTCTGCCCACTAAAGCAAAAGTCGCAAATGATCCAGGAACTCTGCCATTAACTTTCTCCTCTGGAAGACTCTTTACGCCTGGCTGACTAATTCACAAAGTTTCCGAAACCCTTTGAAATGTGACTGGGTTTGTAGAGAATTTGTGTAGCACCTCAGATCAACATGTTTTTAAACTGTTAGGAGCAGTTTCCTCTGCTTTCTCAGAAAAGATCCACAGTTCTGAGATTAGTTGGATTAAAACTCAGCTCGACTTCTAATCAAAGCTCCTCTCTGCAGCTCTGTAACAAATGCGCCTTCTTCCTGGATCAGTGTCCATGTACACAGTGGAAAACTTTGCAGGTTTGTTGTTTGATCTAGTGTCCAAGTCACTGGGAGCATGCAGGTACATATTTTGAAGAGGCTCACTGAGCTGACAGGATTCATCACTGTGTTTGCTTTCAACACCAAAACTACTTAGTATTCTAGTGCCATTATACTAAACCATGTATCACCACTGCAGTGGGACAAATACAACAGAGTCCAACATGACACTTGTGCAATGAGAAAACGCCAAAGGGAAGTGCTGTGTCTATGAAGGGGCGGGAGGCGATGCTTCACTGCGTCTGTGACCCATCTCGCTGATTTTTTTCATTAATCAGCCCTACAGAGACCAGCTGAGGCTTTATCACTTCATGGCTATGTTTTGCCATGTTTCTGCCATGTTGTTAGTTGTGATCAGTGGGGGAAAAAGTAATAAAATGAGCCACAGGAAGGTAACAAATTACAGAAGAATTCTACAGAAGGTGTCTGATTAAGGCTTTGGGCCAACACAGGATTTACAGAACAGCTTCACTGATCCCTTCATGTCTATTTCACCCAGTGTAAACAGTACTGTGATGAGTACACAGTCATTCATCGCAGCACAAACGTGATCATTTTTGGTTAATTTATGGTAAAAAGACTTACTAGACTTAGTTCTGGTAAGTGTTATCACTGTTTACTCTGGTTCTGTCTTTAGGATGTATGCAACATCAGCAGACTTTGTGGCTGGACTTAATTTGTTAGATCATTACATCTTTTTTTAAGATCTAATGGCCAAGGGTCCATCGGAGTTTGAACCAAAATCTTGGTAGACTAATTGAGCATGCAGGGTTTGGCTGGATATAATTTGTTAGATCATTACATGATAATTCAAGGGTCTTTTGAAGACTGTTGAGCAGGTTCTATAAATGATTCCCTTGTGTTGGTCAAATATTCCCTTGTGACCTCCTCATGTATTGGGCTTTAAATGTGAGTGACACATGCTCTTTTCTGTTTTCTTAGATAACTAGCTGTAGGTGAAGCTGTTTTGGACCGATAAGAGCAGAATAATGTGTTTAATCATTGCTTTTTGTCTTTAAAAACAAATAATGGCCTCAACCTTCTTGCACCTAAAATGCAATAATCACATGATTGACTTAAGATTAAAAATCAAAGGTTCATCGTCTACAGCTGGGGTTAGCCTTTTTAAGACAAATCTGTATTTTCTGTTAGAAGGGGTACATCTATAAGTCGTAAACATTGGATCTTATTTGTATTTAGTTTGAATCAGATTAAAGGGTAAAAGCTAAATAGAGTAATATTTATATATAATTTAAAAGTGCTTCAACAAGCAACAAAACATAAAGTGCTTTGAACAGCAAGAGCAAGATCTATCATCTTTCTATCTATTTTTGACTGCCTCATTTGACTGCCTCTCTCCTCATGATCTGCAGCTAACTGTGGTGTCAGAAGGTCTGCAGACTCAGCAGATTCTGACATGGGCTCATACATCAGAAATGAAAGGATAAACGCATAATGGCTGAGTTTATCTGTACAGGCAAGTTCAAGCCACAACAAGACAACACATCACTTCATATGACTTATGATAAATGCGACATGTTTAGTGATCCCTGGGGGGAAACACCACAATGCAATACAGAGTAGGAGCTTAGACTTACTAAGTTTTTGACTCATTTAATGTGGCTGGAAAGAGTGATTGTTGGGGAAACTGAACAACTCAATGCCACACACATCCAAAAAGTTACTCTTTTGGTTAACTTATTTTATTGTGTAACACTTGTGTCTGTACTGTAGGTAGTGAGGCAACAGAATCAGCTAAGACAGCAAGCTTATTTATTCAGCATCTGACTTAAATGCGGAAGATAAGATAAGATAACCTTTATTAGTCCCACACGTGGGAAATTTGTTTTGTCACAGCAGGAAGTGGACAGTGCAAAAGTTATATAGCAAAATTAGAATACAATAAGAATAAAATACTGTACACAACTGTACAGAATAGAATAAAATAAAATACTATATACAGTAGTATAAATAGAATAAAATATACAATAGGATAAAAATAGAATGCAAATGCTTTATAGAACTGAGTAAAAATATAACTATGTCAGAAAAAGAATATTGCACTTAGTATTATTGCACATGTGTGGATGTGTGTGTTTGATCAGTTGAAGTCTTTATTGTAGAGTCTGACAGCAGTGGGGAGGAAAGACCTGCGAAATCTCTCCGTCCCACACCGTGGGTGCCGCAGCCTGCCACTGAAGGAGCTGCTCAGTGCTGTCAGAGTCTCCTGCATGGGGTGGGAGATGTTGTCCAGCAGGGATGACAGCTTAGCCACCATTCTCCTGTCACTCACCACCTCCACTGGGTCCAGAGGGCATCCTAGAACAGAGCTGGCCCTTCTAATCAGCCTGTTCAGTCTCTTCCTGTCCTCGGCGGAGATGTTGCCGCCCCAGCAGACCACACCATAAAAGATGGCTGAGGCCACCACAGAGTCATAGAAGGTCTTCAGGAGTGGGCCCTCCACTCCAAACGACCTGAGTCTCCGCAGCAGGTACAGCCTGCTCTGCCCTTTCCTGTAGAGGGCGTCTGAGTTATGAGTCCAGTCCAGTTTGTTGTTCAGATGAACACCAAGGTACCTGTAGCTGTCCACAGCCTCAATGTCCATACCTTGGATGTTCAGTGGTTGCAGTGGAGGATGCTTGTGCCTGCGGAAGTCTACCACCAGCTCCTTGGTTTTACTGGCGTTGATCTGGAGGTAGTTCAGATGGCACCAGTCCACAAAGTCTTGAGTCAGTCCTCTGTACTCCTTTGTCGTCCCCATCAGTGATGAGGCCGACTATTGCAGAGTCATCGAGAACTTCTGCAGGAAGCACTGGGTGGAGTTGTGGGAGAAGTCTGCAGTATAGATGGTGAAGAGGAACGGAGCCAGAACCGCTCCCTGTGGGGCCCCCTGTACTGCAGACGACCCTGTCCGACACACAGCCCTGAGTCCTCACATACTGTGGTCGGTCGGTGAGGTAGTCCAAAATCCAGGTAGTGAGGTGATGGTCCACCCCGAGTTCTCCAGCTTGTCCTTCAGAACCGAGGGAAGAATAGTGTTGAAGGCACTGGAGAAATCAAAGAACATGATTCTCACAGTGCTCCCAGCGGTCTCCAGGTGAGCAAGGGAACGATGTAGGAGGTGAATGACGGCATCATCCGCTCCAATGCCAGGCTGGTAGGCAAACTGAAGTGGGTCCAGTGATGAGCTCACCAGGTGCCGAGCTGAGCCAGGACCAGCCGCTCCAGGGTTCTTCATCAGGTGGGATGTTAGAGCCACCGGCCTGTAGCTGTTGAGGTCCTTGGGCGTGAAGTCTTTGGCACTGGTACAACACAGGAGGTTTTCCAGAGCTGTGGGACTCTCCCCAGCCTCAGGCTCAGGTTGAAGAGGTGCTCGATCACCCCACACAGTTGGTCTGTGCAGGACCTGACGACCCTCGAGCTGATGCCATCTGGGCCCGCTGCCTTCTTGCCATTAATCCTCCTCAGTTCCCTCCTAACCTGGGTGGTTGAGAGAGACAGGCTGGAGCCTTGTGTTGAGTATGTATTGGATGCTGTTGTTGGGAGAGGAGAGGAGTGAGCAGGGTGAATAGAGGAGGTGTGAAGTGTCAGAGGTGGAACAGCAGCAGTGGGGGTGGGTGAGTCTGCAGCCGATGTTGAAGACTGCCTCATGGCTGAATCAAATCTGTTGAAGAAATGATTCAGTTCATTTGCCCACCTCACATCCCTCCCAGGCAGAGAGTTCTGATGGTTGTGGCCTGAGATGGTTCTGAGGCCTCTCCAGACTTCACCAACATTGTTTTGCTGAAGCTGGTTCTCCATCTTCTGCCTGTAGCTGTCCTTCCCATTCCTTATCAGTCCCCTCAGCTCTTTGTCTTTGGATTTGAAGGCCCTCCTCTTCTGCTTGAGGACGGCTTTAATTTCTGGGGTAATCCAAGGTTTGTTGTTGGAGAAACACCGCACAGTCCTGGTAGGTACGGTGTTATCGGTGAAGCAGTGAATAGCTGCTTACAATACCCAAAATAGGATTGTTGTTTCCAGGTTCCAGTGAAATGTGAGTTGAAATTGTATGTAGTGTGAGGACTGTGTATGTAGACTGTGCTTCTTTGTCAATCTGGCACTGGGGTAAAAAACACACTAAAAAAAACTTATGGATGCATGGATTACAGATTATGGAATACAGCACATTCAATTTGATTTTCAATAGCGCCAAATCATAATAGTCACCACAATGTCCTTTATGTCGTAAGGTAGAGACAATAATACAGACAAAACAGAGAAAACCCCAAAAATCAGGCCCCCTATGAGCAAGCACTTTGGCAACAGTGGGAAGGAAAAACTCCCTTTTAACAGGAAGAAACCTCTGGTAGAACCAGGCTCAGGGGCAACAGTCATTGTGAATTTTTCCTGGGAGAAACACAGGAGAAACCTGGGGAAAAAAAAGGATTGTTGGCAGGTATGGTTTGGAGGGCAGCTACATTTACCAGTCAGCATCACAAAAATAGGAAGAGGGTACTTTAGTCTGCTGTAACTCTGGTCTATGAAAGTTTTTTGTTTTGTGTGTTTGTTGGTGAAAGACTGCTGTGTGTGGTGAGGACATGGTGAACAATACAGACAGATGAGCTATGTTCCACATATACAAAAACAGATTGAAAAAGTCCACTTACAGGCACTAATTATGACAGACTAAATGATTCACAATTATATCTAAATGATGTTCTCCTGCTGGTGTAGCCAACTTGTTTCTTATCATGCTGGAAGTGTAAAAAACAATCCTCGGTCTTTCTCTCCGTCTGTCTCACAGCAGTAGCACCGGTGGCGTTTTTCTATTTCCCACACAGCGCTGTACATTTTATGGAAGCTGGATAGCTGCCTTAACAACTACCTGTTCAACTCCCTTCCCCGCTCGTGGATGGAAGGGGACGGGGGGACACTTATCTCACACGGGCACAATAGGACTATGGAGAAGATCGCTAAACCCTACTCACCCCTATGCTGTCCTCCTGTCTGTACTGCTTCCAGTTGTGTCCTGTGTCACTGAACATCAGCAGGTAGGATGTCAGCCAATCCGAGCTGCCATAACGGCCTTGTGTGGCAACAGCTGTGATCTTGGTGCGCTCGCCTAAGTCGACCTCCAACCACTGATACTTGTCTGAGATGAGAGGAGACCAGCCTCCAGCTCCTGCAGACAGATGTGAATAAAAAAAAGACACCATTTATAGATAAGTGATGTATTAGATGTCCATGTAGATTGGATGAGATGAAATAAGTTCTGGTGAGGAGAAAAGAATGAATTGCATTGCTTGACCTTTCACTGTGAGCTAAAAATCCCACTTTTCAGTTATGAAACCCGAATAATGAAAATTGATTGAACCACAGTATGCATCATTAGAACCATTCAGAAGCTATACTGAAATATAAATCGTACTTTAAAAACTTTCTTTAGGAACTTAAAAAGTTGAATTTGTCATGATGCACAGGGCCTTAAGGAATTTGTGTTTTTTCATCTCAATTTGTAGGTCACATCTAAGATTAAAAGATGCAATATTCAATTCAATTCAATTTTACTTATATAGCGCCAAACACAACAACAGTTGCCTCATGGGGCTTGCCTCAAGGTAAAGACCCTACATGAAGAGCATTAAATATTTCAAAGCAATGAAAAAACCATCTCCAGATAATGTCTGTGTATAAACTGTAGATCTGTAAAAGATCTGCATAAGACAGCGACACTAAACCTGATCACTTCATCCTATTAAATTTAATATAATCATTCTTTGATTAAATGGAGCTCATTCTGCAAAGATATCCTGTTGCAGTGGTGAATGTTCATATTTAAATTTCAAATAATGAGGTCAGTAAATCTAACAGTCCATATGAACCCAAAGCTTAGAGATTAAACTGCTCAAAATGCTCCATTTCAAAACATTTTTCTTTACTTGCAGCTCTGTATAAGGTCAAGGAGAGGAGGAGGTCACACAGGCACTTGAGCTGATAGGTAGCCCCACCTATGTGCTTATTACATAGCCAGTCCAGAGTTGGCTTAAGGGAGAAGAAAGAGAGCTAAAATATTTCCTTTCAGACAGGATGAACTGTGGGCTGCACCAAGGCCCAGAATAATATGAATAGAGATCATTCTGAACTACGAATCATGCGAAGCTACTCCAGTAGAATCCAGTAAAAAAACTGAACTGGAAATGAGTGTTATAGGTCTAGTTATAGGTTCATTGCCATCCATCCATTGCAGGCACAGCAGTCAGACAATCCATGACCTCCCTCTCCCTAGCCACCTCCTCAACTCATCTGGGAAGTCATAGAAGTATTCCCAACCAGCCAAGAGCTATAACCTCTTCATTGTGTCCTGGGTCTGCTCCAGGGCCTTGTTCTCTAAGACATGCCTGAAAATATCTCACCTAGGAGGCATCCTGAGGCAGATACCTGAACTACCTCAACTGGCTCTTTTAAATGTGGAGGAGAATCAGCTGTACTCCGAGTGCTTCCCAAATGACCAAACTCGTCACCCTGTCTCTAAGAGAGAACCCAGCCCCCCTCGGAGGAAGTTTATTCCCGACCCCCGCATTAGAGAAAGTACACTAATAATATGACATGAAACTGCCCTGAACGAGTGAAAGTTTAGTAACAGGGCACATAATCAATTTTCATAATGTGTAATTATGAGAATACACCATTGGAACAGAATATGGAAAAGCATAACAGATCCCCTTTAAGACTGAGCCAAGGTGAGGTCCTGGAAATCAATGTAAGTCAATGTAATGTCCTCTGAAGTGGTAAACCCCAGTTGTGTGTGTGTGTGTGTGAATGTGTGTGTGTACACATTAGTGAAACATGCACACTGCTCACAATGCATGCAGAAGTGTGGGAGTTACTGACAGAAGTCTGCCTGGACAGATAAACTGCAGTTGATTAAATGGGCTGCTGCACAATAAAGAAGTGTTAAAAGCAGAAAAAGAGAGGCAATTTCTTTGTGTGTGTGTGTGTGTAAAATGTTTGGTCAGGTCAAAACAGCGACACAGAGCTCAAACACCAGATGGACGAATTCTGAAGAAGGAGGCTGCTGACCAGAGTCCCACTGAGCTCACAAGCTAACACGCCCATGCTGCGTGTCAGAAAGCTGTAGAGAACATAAACACGCTCGCAGCCATCTCTCATTTTCTTTCATCAGCTTGGAGCCAATTTTTCTCTCAAAATGCTGCTGTGCAGGCAGGCTCCAAGGCAAAAGCATGCACAAAGCTAAATAGCTGCTGGACCTCCTCTTGCAGCCCCATGACAAAATCTAGACCATCAAGATCAGATTACAGAACACCGTTGTCATTCCAGATGGCCACTTGTAAGATCTGGTGATTATGTTCCCTTAAAAACCTGCTGTGTCACCGAACACTGTATCCTAGCCAATTATGGCTTAGAGCGACCTGCATCATGAATAAAGGAATTAAAGCAGTAAGAACCAGTGACAGAAGCCTTTTCATAACAAAACACATCACAAGTGAAAATCTTCCAGCTAAAGGCTCATCGAGTATCCTAGACAAATACTTGCATCTTGCCATGGCCTAAAACAACAAAAACACACTGACTGTCTCATTCTCAGGTGATATCAGGTGGTTTGAAGTCATATGTTATCAGTTTGGCCCATTAGATTTAGCTTGCTGCTTCCTCTTGTCAGCTCTGCAGACAGTTTGTGCCATCTGAGAATGAATGCAGACCATAGGCAGCACTGTTACTCACTGGTTCCTTCAAAACGAGGTTCCTGAGCATAATTTGTGCAGGGCCTTGCTTTGTGGAGTTTGCATTTTCTCCTGTGCTTTTATAGGCTTTCCCTGAGACCTTCATTTTCACAAAAGAGATTATAAAACTGTGCAGCATTTACTATGTGCCCTAACAAGGCACACTTATAATAAATGAGAAGGAGACAAGCATGATTGAGTTGAATGTTTCTGTCCAATTTTTGGGAGCCGGAGCTGGGTGAAAGTGGAAGTGGGTTTATAGGGGTATTTCAGACGTCAGTTTCCCTAGCAATGCTTACAAGTTCCTCCCAGTGGATTCAAAGATGCTCCTGGGCCAGACAAATTATAAATAAACTCTCCAGCAAGTTCTGCAGTTTTCAATATTTTGAAAACTGTCCCTACTGACAACCTGAACTGTACAGTGACATTTCACTCTTTGAGATAAAGAAGTTCAAATGGGAAACAGCAGTTGGAACAACTATTTATTTTGTTTATCATTTTAAAATAATGCAGAACAATGTGGCGGCAGACTGATGGGAAAAAAAACTCAACGGTGAAAGGAAATCCGTGCCGGTCTGGTGGCAGGTCCAGTCTGATCTTTAAAGGCCAGAGCTAAGAACTTGACTAACAGACGTGTCCAGTGACAGCAGAACAGAAAAGAGCAGACACTCTGACCTTTGCTCATAAAGATAAGACTGTGGAGAAAAGGAGAAAGAGATTAAAGCAAAATGACTGAGAGGCTAAGAGGCGTTACAAAGATTTACTGTGCCCACCCTGTCACAGTAACTGCAGCTAATACAATGGAGGTGAACTGATGGTGGATGGTCTGAACACTTTGTGTCACGGCTGTCGCTTTAAATCAAAGAGATCGTTCTGGATTCTTTCTCCCCCACTGTCTGTCAGCATACCTGATCTGACCACCTACAAAAGGAGCTAAAGGTTAATGGAGGTCGGGAGTGTGATATCACAGCCTTGACGGCCAAACAGAGGATGAAATTATGAATGTAGCCTGACGAATCGGGGCAGAGTCATGCTGCGCTGCATACATTGTTATTTTGCCAAGATCTGTTTTGGATATTTTTCAAAAAGTCAAATAAACAGTGATTAATGCTACACCTGTTTCAGCTTTTCAGAGAGTTTTACTGACAGTTGTCTTTTCAAGAAATACTCTTACCACACTAGCAAGTCCACCTTTGGGAACTTCCTAAAAACAGTTCAACCTTTGGGCTGCTGAGCAGCTCAAGGACTCTTCAGTGATGGAAATCTGGGAGAGCCAAGTGCATTTCTTCGTTCCCACTCAGATTTATCATGATGGCCTTTAGGGGTCAAATTTTTGAATCACCACTACCATTTTCCCACAGACTCTTATAGAAGCAGACCTTTTGGAACTTGTGGATCTATCGGCTGCTGGCCATTCCAGAAGAAATGATTTAAGGCACTTCACATTTTAGAAACGAAACCTACACCTGCATTTCCAATCTTTGGTACTGATAACAGCCATTCAATCGAATGATAACATTTAGGGCATTTCAGTCTGGTGTCTCAACTCCACACGGAAAGCCTGAAGGCGGTGGATTTGACCCCAGAACCCACTTGTTGTGAGGGGACAGTGCTAATCACTGCACCACTGTGTGTGCCATGCTCTATGAACCTCCTGCAGTCCAAGACAAGCCAATTGGTGACAGCTGTAGAAGTGAATGGGAGTGCGACTGGTTGTCCGTCTCTCTGTGTTACCTCCCACACCCCCACAATCCTGAATTAGATAAGCAGTTAAGAAAATGGGTGGGTAGATGGATGGATTCTAGAGCGCATGACGAAACAATTCAGCACTGAATGGAGAGAAAATGAGGTGTTTTTCATAATTAGCTGCCCGAGGGCGAATGCAGTCTTTGTCTAATATTAATTATGCAATAATATTGGATGCTGCCAAGTACAACGTCGGTGAATGAGTATAAACAAATTACTATTTCACCTTCAATTGTGCACTAATACATGATCATGCAGCTATAGGCAGGAAGACTGAGTGGAACAGAACAGAGGCAATGACCAGAGAAATAAATAAAAGGAACTGAAAGACAGACAATTAAAAAAAGCGAGACAGGAAATGGTAGAGAGAGACAGGCAGCTTAAAGGGATAGAAAGGCAGCTGGAAAGACATGTAACAGATTGATACAAGCACCCGACCCAGAATGAGCACTGGTCATTTGCATGAGAATACCAAGTCTGGAGGGTAATTTCAGCAGCCTGATAACATGTCAGTCGGACAGAAAGTCCACCAGGACGGCAATGGGCTCGATGCGGCACTGACAGCAGCAGCAGGGTGAGGAATACTCCAGGTTCTCTGCAGGAGAAGCAGGAAAGATTCATCCATATGAGATGCTACAAAAAGAGCCCATGAAGAAAGCAATACATCTTATTTTACAGTGAAAAAATCTCAATTTGCAGAATTTGCTGAAATAGTTTTAAAGTAATCAAAGTATTTGTGGGGTTTTTGACACTTGCAGTTGACTTGATAAATGTCAGGTGTCCAAACTAATTAACTAATTAATAAATCTGTTCTGACCTTTGTGAAAATATTGCTGTTTTTGCAATTTATGTAAACAAGAAGATTACTTTCAAAAGATCCAGCATCATGTAAATTTAGGGAATTTATGAATTATTCAGACTAGAAACATGAGCTCAGACTGCTGCAAATATAATTACATGCAGGGGAAAAAAACAGATATTTAAGTAATACTATTTTAGAAATAACAACTTTTTGGAAACCGCAGAGCGTAACTGAATATGAAAATCAATACCTGATTAGTTGGCTGCTCTTACATAGTTCCAATTTACAGCTTCTAATTAAAGTTTAATTCTGCCTTCAAATCTAACCCTTTGGGAAGATGATTACTGTGGCACAATAATTCTTTTCAAGTCAATTTCAGCATAATTGCAGTGGCGTCACTGATAACTGTCAGCGGCGCCTACAGAAGAAAGAAAATGTTTAAACATGAAGACTGCTATTAACATTTGGCAAGAAGACCGAGATGGCTAAATGACTTCTTACCAGTGAAAATAAAATGTAATGCAGATGAAGCAGAAGATGGACAGGGGCAATTCAGCGAAAGGATGAGGTGGGGTGGGCAAGATATATGGAAAGGGAAAGAAAAATGGGACATCACGAAGAGGAGGAGAGAGTGAGCGGCAGAGAAAGGAAAGATAAATGAAGGATAACAGTAACCAGTGGGGAAACTGAAATAGTTGAGTCATTCGTCCTCCAGGTTTCTGTTAATAGGCCATTCATCTCCAATCAATAGACTATAAAAGGGTTTTTATCCACTTCTGGTGTCCCCTTCAGACCTCCAATGTGATCAGCTACATCAAGTTAAAGTCCCAAGTACATTGTCAGGTCCTCAGGTGAATGTGTGAATGCAATGGGAAGGTGCTTTGTTTCATAAAGTGTTTGGCTTAAAAGGAGGTTTTTGTTTCCTTTATAAATGGCTTTGGGATTTTGTTTGTTTGTCTTTCATTTGCAAATCCCAGTGTTGCTGCCTTGTTGTTGTATGGCTGCTGTGGCTGAAGAGGCAGAGAGGGTCATCCACTTATTGGTTTAAACCCTTGCTCCTCCAGTCCTGGATAAGACATCTGTTATCTGCTTTGCTGGGAGAAGAGCTCTATGTACAAATTTGCTTGCGGTATAAATTACTTTGAGTGGTTCCTCTGGATCTCTATTAGCATCCTCATTAGCATCAGATTTATCCCTGAACTGAGAAAAGTCACTGCCCATGCAGCTGCCAGCTGCCAAGATGACTGTTCTTCCTGCAGGTCTTCCATATATGACATGGCCGAGAAGAAAGGCTGAGTATAAAAGACCATATAAACAAACAGTCCATTCATTCCTTGAATGAGAGTGAGTCATGGGCCAGTGGAAAATATCAAGCTGGAGGTGGAGTTTTGGGCTGGTATCATCAAAGATGAGCTGCAATATTCAACAGACTGAGTTTCTGAAGACACCTGTGGTGGAAGAAGTCTGAATCCTTCAAGAAAAACATTCTCATGCTGGTTTGGTTTTGGCAAGAAAGGGTATAAAAGAAGAAAAACTAATTGGCCTCTCACCCTTTATATCAAATGAGATTTACAAGGAGGGAAAACAGTACACCTCTGAACAGTGTCTTTCTTCACGCAATGTTCTGGTGAACAACTCAAAACACTGACAGATCATGGATGGCACTTTTGAGTGTTTGCAAAGAGCTTCATTCCAGATGAACAAATCATAACTTTGCCATCCTACATTCTGTGTAATTTATTTAATTCTTCAATATTTTGTATTTTGATTCTTTATTGTCTCTGTTTGTACTGGAAATGTGCAGGCGAGGATGGATGACTCACTCAATCTGTTGACGGGCAGAAATAAAGTAACCTGAACTTAAACCTTAATCCGAAAAACATGTTTTTGGATGTCACAGTGACCTTAATTATTGACCAATCGGTATCATTTTTCAGTCTATTTGTGACTATTTAGTTTGAAAAACAAATCTGTAAAGCCCGACACACTGTTATTGTGATCACTTTGGGAGTGGTTTTTGCAGCTTCCCACATGGAGTTCCCTTCAGTTCGACACCCGATGCGCCAACTTTGCAGCTGGTCTCCAGCACACACTCCTTCCTCTCCGGTCCCTAGCTTCACTATAAAAAGCAGACTCTTCGTGAGGAAGATCATCACCACCTGACCGGACCTGCCTCCCTGCAACCGCCCCCTTGAGCTCCGGGACAAAATCAAAGTTTAGATTCACAAGAAAATTGGGCCACCTGAAACATGATTTTTGTAGCCAACTTTATGGTGTCTGAGCACTTTGAGACTTAGATCCACAATTGCTTTATGTTATTTGGTCTACAACGTTTGTCTGCAATGCTTCAGCAGTTATTTAATCGTTTATAATAAAATCTGAGGCAACTACTTGATCGACGCTGAGGTTTATACACAGACATAGAGGATTTATTACTTTATAATTTAGTACAAATTAGTCTCATTAAAAAAAATACAGAATTGCACTCAAAACATAATAACAGCAACAACTTCATTGTAGTTACTTGAACATGCACACTGACAATCCTCCGCTAAGCTTCGACATTTTAACACTGTGTATTTGAGCATGTTAATATGCCAGTTTTTAGCTCAGAGCACCACTGTCCCTGGCAGGGAAAATAACTGATCTTTGAAGATCACAGTTTCTGTCAAACAAAAGGCTGTAATTCAAAACTGGTTCAGTGGTTAAAGGAAGCCAAAAAAAATGTTTTTGTTTTCTATCAGCGAACACAGACCTCCCATGATTTACAGAAGACACTACAATCTTCTGTTCTGAGGCTGCTCTGCTCGTATTCACAGTTTTTGGTGTATAAGTGTACTCGGTGCATGATGAAATATGGAATTGTAATCTATAGTTATTCCATTTAAAGTGAATAATCTCATCACATATAAGACATGTTCATGACCTTCACTGCTCATCAATAACAATACAGTTTGAATGAGTGAAACATTATAGATTTCTTGTTATGGTGTGCCGTGTAGGTCATATTTAAAGCCTGATAATCGGTGTTCACTTAGTGTATAAATGAAGTGAGAGTGAAGCAGCTCCTTAGAGAACAAGCAGAGTTTGCAGCAGAGATGGAAATGAGTCGGAGACATTCATTTATTCATCGATTTTCTCAGCAAACAGCTGGGAATGCTCCCTGGGATCCCCAACCAAGAACTTCCTTATCTACTGGCAACATACTAGAGCTAGATTAGGAAAAATAAATGCATGAAGGTTACCGCTGTCTTGAAATTATTTGTTAGGGCATTAAACCAGATGATCCCACGGCAACACTGCAAATGTTGCCGTGGGATCTCAGCTGGTACTCTATTGCCCATTATAGCCCAGGAGTTCTTTCATGTTTAAATGATCTGTTTCTACAAATTTTCCTTCACACATTAACGGCAACCCCTGTGGATACACTGTACTACTTACAGAATGTAGAGTTTATACTGGGTCTTTTGACTGTACCTGGATTATTTTAGTGCAGGGGTATATCATCAACATCATGTTTTTATATTCATGTAAATGTGATGAACTAGCAGCCTGAGAAAGTTATTTTGTCCTATAATGCTCTCTTCTGTGGTAAATTTAAAATGTATGGGTCGGCTGGGGGCTGTTCTAACGATTGTCATATTATTGTAAGACTACAAATTTCAATCTAATTTCAGTAAACAAGCTAGAGTCCGAAACCTGACTCTGCACATGCTCAGTGAGACCCTGTCCTAACCTTGATAAAGGTAAGGGTGGGCGTTTTGAACAAAAATACTGATTTTGAGGAATGAAACTATACATATTTTTCTTCAGACTTAATCTTTAACCTATATATTCAAACGACAACAAACAACTCATGCCACGAATTTTCAACATGACCCCAAAATAAATCACATGCATCTGAAACACAGTTCACAGGTTCAGGTGCAGACCGGTGATTGTAGCATGTGAAGTAGAAAAGAAAAGTGACCAGTTTTCTTGACATCGGTTAGCAGGACTACACAAACTAATGAAAACTAAAGTTCACAGAGAACGACAAACATGACTTGACCTTGGGCAGACTTTTGATGAAGACTCATCAGGTGACCGTCTGAAACTTTCACCAAAATCCGATCACTCCAGGAGGAGTGAAACTGTGGGTAGATGCACGATAGACACTTCACCACAGCATAAAATCATCGGTGGCCGATTGAGCTAAATATATTACAGTTGCCTTGGTCTTCCAACCTTGATTTTTTCCCACAGTACAGAAATGAATATTTATGCCTATGTACCACTGAGATTTTTTAATATATACAGTATATACTGCATAAATATACAGCACAAAGTGTCTGTGATATTGATGGCAGCAGTGAGAGGATTTATGTGAGAAATTACTCAAAATATAAAATCCTGGAGGCACATTCTATCTCTTCTCTGTCTTCTCTTTTTACTACTGTTTGACATAACTACAAAACATGGAAACAAGTTATTTCACTCGGATTTCGAGGAAATAAAAACCCAATCGTATACTGTGCAACATATAAGACAGCTGAAACAATTCTAGTTCCAAACTCAGCTCACGTGGATGATAACTGTGTATACACCATCACATGAGAAAGATGCAATGGATAGCGCATTTATACTCTGAAAAAAACAAAAAACAAACTTGTGTTGTTCTAGTTAATGGTAGCTATTAAGCTGCGCTTCTCTGCATGACATTGAGGGAATCCTTGTTAATAATGACAAAGCTGGCCGATACTTTGTCAGCAGGTTGCTTGTGCATGCTGGCACTAAGTAGGTAAGTGCTAGCAAGTAGATGAAGATACCAGGAAGTCAGACACAGGAATGGATAGAGAACTTGGTCAATTACCAGAGTAAAGTGCTCAGTGCACACTAAATGCTTCACTTCCTGTGTAATTTGAACCCATGTGAAGGCTGGAACAAACCTGCCCTGGTGTCTTACTGGGTAAGGCATGATTTACAGCACTGTGTTGAATCTGTAAAGTATAGGGCGATGTAGATGTTTGCATTAATAATACTTGTGTAGTGTTGGGTCTGTGTTCCTCTGCAATCACAAGGCAAACTGAGCTGTTCATGCTGGATTTGGAACTAATAAATCTTAAACACAAACAGCACACAATATAAAAAAAAACACCTACTGAAGCACAGGAAGGATGGAAGCCTTCAGGAACTCTGAATCTATTTACATACTGTCACAGCTTTGAAAAGGAGAAAAACTGCTTATGTCTACTCTGGAAGAATACCGGCTACTGCATTAGCATAATGAGCAAGCAAGAGACAATTACAGCCTATTACATGTTGTTTCACTGAGGTATCATCCTTGTGCTAATCAATATGCTATGTTTACAAGACATATTACTCCCAAACACACCTGCCATTGTCACTGAAGTCTGGTTATTGTTGTGTGTAGTTATATTTCTGAGAAGGTGCAGGTCTGTATATGCTGGAGTCTGGATCACAGACTTAATGTAGTATTATAAATCAAGTCAACAGTCTACAGGCTGTTATTTAAATTGCTTCACATCCTAACATGCAGTGCCTTTAATCAATCAGCACTAAGTCAAATCTTCTTTATGGGTAATACAAAATGGTCCCAGGTTACTTTTAATATTAGTTTTAAGAGTTTTAAATGTTCACATATCTTTGAAATCTTGTCTCTGTCATCTTTGCGTCTCCTAGTTAATGAAAGACCAAGAAATGTCAGTTCCATTACAGCAGGGTGGCTTTTGAACATCAAATGCCAGCAAAGGGCAACAATGAAAAATTAGCTCTTACAGTCTTTAATACACGGCCTGAAGTGTCACTGCACGCCTGCTCATTTCTTTACTACCAAGCAGAGTAGAAAGTCAAATTCAGATTTAATGAGTCACGCTCTATTATAATTTATGCTAAAATAATTTTGCATTTAATATAGAGCGTGCAGCGTGTTGACAGAGTACTCCTACAGATTGCTCAGATACAAATTACAGAAGTAGATTTTTTTCCCCAAGATCAGACTGGCACCTTTTTGTTTACTGTAAGTCTCACATACTAAACTAAAGACAGACGCTGTGTTGTTCAAGCTTGCATTTTTGTCCCAGTTTAAAACATTCAGGTCCAAATTAAAAGCCCGTACCACCCTCCCAACTAATAGTTAATCCATAATCCTATATTTTCCCCAAACCATGCCAAAGCCACAAACACCATTCGCCTCAGTTTTTTGCATATTTGTCACACTTTGTTTCAGATTTCCAAATAAATTTTAATACTAGTTAGGTACTTTAGTTTGGAAGCAGCAGAATCTGTTCCTCACCTTCTCTTTTGTTGAGTTTGGCGAAACCTGGGGCGTGGCTGCTGGACAGCTGGGACGAGCTTCGGAAGGAAGATGGCGGCAGATTGGAGACCAGTGCGCTGTCACACACATCTGTCAAGAAATATCAGAACATACAGTTTAATACATGTCCTTCAGATTTTGACATTTACATGTAAATGTCTGCATGTCCACTGCTGTGCTTTTTGAGGGTCTATAATTACGTTCGTTTCAACATCTCCACACAGATATACCCTCCTCAAAATATTCCTAGAGTGAACAAAACGTAAAAGTCTGAGAGAAGTAAGCACAGTTGAACACAGCTATTACGCATCCTGAGTAATAGCACTCTTAGCTCAAGAAATCTGTTACTGGGCATCAGTGCCACGTTTTAGCCTCCATAAGCAGAAAGGAGCAGTGGATGTGTTATCTTTGAATTGCAGGGTTAATGTCAGCTACAGTTCCTCGCTGCACAGTTAAGTAGTTCACAACAGTAGGTTGATGCGGGAATGTCTTCTTATACTTTAAAATCAAGAAAAAAAAACTTTTTATCTGAGTGAAAAAAAAGCTGAGTGGTTCAAAGAGTAGAGATCAACAGCAAAAAGCACAATGAGAATATCACAATACCCGACACAGCTGGAAATGGATTAGTCTCCATCTCTTAGCCTGAGTGAAAAACTGATGAAATGTTATAAACAGCAGGGTGGGAGTGCTCTGATGCTGAGAGGTAAAAGCCTTGTCTCTGCAAATGATCAGCTTTTTTAAGATAAAAGAAGTTTATTCGGACAGCTTTTGATTGTTTCGTTCTAAAGCCTTAAAGAGGCGCTAATGACAACTAAAGTGTTGAGCCTGTGAGTATAACAACATGAGTGTCAGAGAGGAGTCTAATCATTCAGGAGCTGGTTTAATGTTCCCCAGGTAGAAACAGGTCTTTCAGCAGTAATGGCTCCATATTAGATGAATGAACAGCGTAATAATGTCCAGTTGGATGAGTAAATGGTGTAATTCTGGCTCAATGGATAAATGAACGTTGCAATCATGTCGTGTTGCGGAGATGAATGGCGTCCTGAGCGAGTCATTACAGGCTGGATGCTGATCGGGATGAATCAGTGTTGTCAGAGGAAACCTTTACATCTTTCTCATATTTGGTTTATGGATGATTCCCTGCAATCAAAACATAATATATTGAACATTATGCAGTAATTAACATTAATTACTCTTATTTTAATTGGAGCCTCTCTCACAGTCTCCAATAAACCTACAAAAAAAGAAAACAAGCACTTTTTTGTTCAAATTAAAGTAGATTTCTCTTTCATTTATTATAGCTACATGACATAGAGAAATCATTTGTAAAGACAGAGTACAAATGAATGTTTGTTTTACTGTATCTGATTGTCTTTGGTCTGCACAGCATAATCACATCCCACAGATATACACATGGATTCATGATCACCAGCCCCATAAATATTCATAGTTTTCCTCTCAAGCTGCAAACTGTAAGCTAAAGCCAAACTATCACCGCCTCCATCCAAAGCCTCTCCGTTAATGGATGTTGTTCTCCACCACTGAGACAAGAGCCAATTACTATGATTCACGCAGCAGTCCGATCTGGGCCCACAACTCTGACAGCAAGGCTTTAGTTTCGATTACTCTGTCAACATCAGCGCACTTCATCTCAACAACAGAAGGTCTTCATCCGCCTCCCGATAATTTCAAAGAGGAATACCATTCCATTTACAGCAGCTCTTTTCAAATGAAATTTGTAGCTAGAGCCAACAATAATAATGGCCTATTTACCCGTAGTTAAAGAAAATTTTGTATCAGTTTATAAAAGAGCAGGATTTTAAATTGTAAAGCACTGACGAAGCTTCACAAACTGAACCCTGAAGTCCTGCAATATTTATTTAGTAACTGAGGATGCCAAGCATTTGGTTACACAATTAAATACACTGTAGAGCCAAATGTGGCATTCACTCTCAAGAAAAGGGTCTGAATGTAATTTTTTCTCATTTGAATGCTTCAAAATACTGGATTTTGATATTATTAAATCTATATCTTTGTGCAACACACGATAGAGCATTCACAAACACAACTGCAGTGAGCAACAGCTGTCATTCCAAACACACCACAAGTCAGTTGTGGTGTGTTTAACACTTCTGTTAAAGAGAATACAGAAACAGTCAACAGTCTTGTCCAATATGGTCTCACGTGGGAACCCTGAGGGGTAGCTGTGACTCAGGTGGTAGAGTGGGTTGCCCACTAATAAGAAGGTCAGTGGTTCAATCTCAAGCTACAGTACTTCAGGCTTCATGTCAAAGTGATCCTGGAGAAGATACTACGTGCCAAAAGCAACAGTTGATATATCCATCACAGTTTGTCACAGTGTCAAGTGTATAGTGTAAAGTGCTTGGAGTGGTGAGTATACTACAACATATATACCCAGAATATTTGATCAAAAGGCTTCTTCACCATTACTTATGATTAGCTCTGTCTCCTGCAGCACATCCAGTACCTGCATGTCGCATTTTCTGTCCATCAATTTTATGCGCTGATACTATTTTAATCCTGCTTAGGACAGGAGTGAGTATTTGCCTGTAACATAAAAAGCACTGCACTGTACAATGAGAAGCAATACAGTGGGCAGCTACTGCTAAAAATTCTATTGAAATCTATCATAAAAGTTTTGTTTGATTTAATAAAAATATAAAGACTATCATCAGCCTAAATTAAAGTTAAAATAAAGTTAAAGAACAGCTAAACATAATGAGTCATTTAACAGATTAAAAGTGTGATATTTCCTACAGGAACTGGCACAAAATGAAACAAAAACAATGGATGGCATGCAAAGGCATACAAATAAATACTAATTCTTGTGTTGTGTTGTAGACACGTTTCACAATACAGCTGGGAAGATTTAAGAATTAAAGCCTATAATTATACAGTCAGTTTATTGGGTACACCTTGCTAGTGCTGGGTTGAGCCCCTTTTGGCTTCAGAGCTCGTTTAAGTCCTTGTGGCAGAGATTCAACAAGGTCCTGCAAACATTCCTCACAGATTTTGGTCCAGACTGACACTGCTGTAAATTTGTTGCTTGTACATCCATAATGTGAATCTCCTGTTCCACCACATCCCGAGGTGCTCTACTGGGTTCGGATCTAGTGACTATGGAGGTTATTTAAGTACGATGAACTCAGTGACTTCATGTTCAAGAAATCAGTCTGACATATTTTGAGGTTTGTGATATGGCATTTTATCCTGCTGGAAGCAGCCATCAGAAGATGTGAACAACGGGATCAACAAGGTGAGAAACAATAATGAGGTAGGCTGTAGCATTTAAATAAAGCTTAATTAGCACTAAGGCCATAAACTTTTGATACAAGGCAGAATGGTTCCTTTTTTTAATTGATTTAACCCAAATTCTGACTATACCATCTGAGTGTTGCAGCAGTTGCAGTTCACTGTTTTGTTTTTCCAGTCTTCAACTGATCATTTTTGGTAAATTCTTGCAAATTCTGGACTAATTTTCCAGCTTTTGGCTGACAGGAGTGGCACCCAGGATGATCTTCTGCTACCGTAGCTCATCTGCTTCAAGATTAAATGTGTTGCACGTTCAGAGATGCTCTTCTGCACACCTTGAATGCATGAGTGGTTATTTGAGTCGCTATTCGTATCAGATCAAAGCAGTCTCCTCTGATCGCTGGCATCAACAAGGCATTTTCATGCAGAGAATTGCTGATCAATGGATATCGTCTTTTTGTCAGAATATTCTCTTTAAACTCTAAAGATGATTGTGTGAGAAAATCCCAGAGGATCAGCAGTTTCTGAAATACTCAGACCAGCCTGTAATCACCAACAACCATGCAAGTCACTTATATGACGTTTCTTTCCCATTCTGATGCCCAGTTCGAACATCAATACTTCATCTTGACCATGTCTATATAGCTAAATGCACTGAGATGCTGCCATGTGATTTGCTGATAGATATTTTCACCAGCAAGCAGTTAAACAGGTGTACCTAATGAAGTGGTTGGTGAGTGTATATCCACGTGGAGGGATAAATGTCTATGAATATTTGGTCCACCTGCTTGTTAACATTAGAAAGCCTTCAGCTTGGCCTCAGTGGCACTGTAATTTGATTGTAAAATTATTGGGTATTAACCGAGTCTGAACTCTGTTTAGTACAGTGTGTTACGGCAGTTATCATTAAACATCAGACCATATAACACAGTTATACTGCACTTTATAGTTACCAGAGTGGAGCAGAGGCTCATACATATTTAATTCTAGCATTTTAAATGCCATCCAGCTACTCAACAATCATCAGAAGGCATCCAGCTCTTTTGTCCTCTGAAGTTCCTCCTGATAGTCTTTATTCCTCCAGGCTTTGCCCTTACCGACACTTGTAACTGTGGGTGGTGGGGGAGCTCTCAGTATGAAAAGCAGGTGAATTACAGTAGTCTGAAGAGGTGAGACGAGAGGGACGGCTCTCCAACGCGGAGTGCTGTAATCCCTGAGGAGATAATGTGTGGTGAGAGCACAGCCTCGCTGAGGAAACAGTCGAGAGAGAGCAGTGGAGTTTTAAAACACAGGGCCACTTTTCCTCAGCGGAGCTGTGGCATTTAAAAGCCGATGTCCCTGACAGTGTGACCAGTAGAGCACAAACACAGACAGCTCAGAGGAAAATGGAGCTAAATGTTGAATACCTGCTGGCCTCTGTAGCCAACGAACCTCAACATTGACCCTGGCTGTGTTGGACAGAGAGCCTTCCTGAATATTAAACTGCTGCACCTTCCTGAAAACACCTCCTGTCTTTGTGTCAGCTTCACATTTAATCGGTGTTAGACTAAAAAAAATATTATAGTAATGCTTTTCGGCATTCAGATTACCACAAAAACATTATTCCTGATCAACATATTATAAATTTACACAGAAAAGATCTCCAAAAGTTGAATCTGTTCATCTGGACGTAGCGTTTTGTGGGAGAAAAGTTTCATCACTCATCCAAGTGACTTCTTCAGTCTCAAGGACTGCAGGTTTCCCAGACCTTATAAACAGTACATTTGCATAATGACTGAAACCAGCCCACTGAAGGAACAATGGGCTGTGAGGTCAGTTCCTTAATCATAATTATGCAAATTCCCATGACCATTGATCAACAATCACTGACCAAAACCCACTGATCAAAGAACACTGATCAATGGCCATTACCATTCACAGAGAGTTGGGGAATGGCTGCAATCACAGCATTGTAAGATGGCGAAAGATGTACCCTTAGGCCCCCTCCTCGATTCAGGGAAGATGATTCTTCAGTCTTGGGGAGAGTGAAATATCTGCTGGCAGAAAAAAGCAGCATTCTTTGCCTTTGATAAAACAAAAACTTGACCACCAGAACTGGAAGCATGTACTGAACTCCGAGTGACGGGAAATATCCTTTCAGTTCAGTCAAAAACCTCCTGGACACCCATCACTCAGCGTCTGCACTATCCATCAATTCATACAGTGTCAACTTTATTGTTTCACCAATGTGACAAATGGTCAGTTTGACCGCATTAAAAAACATTAAAGGAAATTTTGAAAAAAACTCTGGAGGGTATAAGGCAACTACATTTTATCACCCCTGAAATGACAGACTAATACCAGAGACAGAGTGGCTCATTCACCTGCACTGTCCACTTCTTTACTGAATAGAAAGTGCCCACAGAGTCCGTGACAGAGCTGGGGACCCTGAATACCAATGAGCTCCATCCATCACCTCAGCAAACAGAAGGTCCTGCACTTCAGAGCTCTATAAGCCCCACAAACCCAAAGTTCAGTGCCTCTCAGTATGAGCCAACTTATTTAACTGTTCAAAGCACGTAGCAGTAAGCAGGATAATGAGGCTCCAGCGATGGTTGTTTTTGCTCCAGAGCGCTAACAATCATCCTCAAGCAGAAAACATCAATGCTCATTTTACTAATCCGCACAACGTCTACCTCCAGTTTGACCCAAGGGGGTTCAAGCCCGCTCCTGCCTGGATATACACAGAGAAGGAAAGAACGCATTAAAAATACAACACAGTGAGCTTTTTTGCATTTTGTTTTACTTTAGCTCAGCAACGTGGTTTATTTTTTCAATGTTGCAAAGCTAAAAGAAATAACCCAAAATCTTATATTTCGAGTCGTAACCGGTAAAGGGTATTTAAAAATCGTCTCCAAATAGACCAAAGATCATAATTTCGTTATCAGTTCAAATGGTTTCGATATTTAGGATATTTAATCCTATCTTGTGCTTTCTTATCAATTACATAGCGGTCTTCCATCTGAAACTTAAATAGCCATGTGTCACTTAATTTAGTTTTGACATATATTTCAACTTTTTCCCACTCGTTCAGTCCAGTTTATTGTTGTTGCACTTGCAGAATTTATTGAAACCTTTGGCCCAATATGTTTTTTAGATTATGTGCTTTAGCTTTACTTCTTTAAGCCTGATTGTTCAAGGCTGCTAAATCATTCAAGTTAACACAAGTTTATATAGTTAAGTAACCCTTTAAGTCCTTGAATATTGTTCCACAGTACCGTGAATAACCGTGAATAGACTTTTATGAAAGACATTTGGGAAAAATGCATTCACATCAGTCCAGAGTGCGATTTGCAAAACTCCATGAAACTCTGACAAATTTACAATAATTAAATAACTGTCACTGAATTTGTTGGAACATAAATCAAAGGCAACAAATCCTACATCCCCTTAGTCAGAAAACAGTAAATGATTTCTCGATTGGTTGAATGAACGTGCCGTGCCATGCAGTTTTGAAAAATGGCCCCATAAGTTGTTTTTTTGTCTTTTTTTTTTAGACCAGGAGCGCATGGGAGGAATAGGTTAATTAAATGAAAAGGTCAGGTCGACAAGTGAGATTAAAAAGAAAAAAAGACAAAATGTACAAAAAAAGTGCTGAACAATGTACTAAATGTAGGTTTAAATATAGGCTTTTCATTTTAAACGTCAAATTTTGAAAACATACACATTACTCTCACAGCTTGAAGACACTGTCTAGATTAGAACTTGACTATATTTTCTCATTTTTAAGTGTACAACCTACATTTGTTTATACAAATTGTATGACTTTTTTATCACAGTGCTATCAGAAGAGAATAAAACAAAGAAATAGTCATTGTGACATAAAACCACTGTTGATCTGCTGATTCAGACATTACTCATTTTGTACAGTAATTTTAGATGTAAAACCACACCACTGTCACACATATTTTATTTGTTTTAAAGATACAGGGAGGCAAGAAAAAAAGATTTAAATTGGATTGTTGTCATGTATTTGTTGACCAGGATTCCTGCTATTTTCAGATTTCTCTGGAGAAATTCCTTTTGCACTCACACATGTCTTTGGACATTCACAAGGCTGTCTAGCCTGAATTTGTTCCCTAGAGTCACACTGTTGATTTAAAGTTCTAATGTAGTGCTCTGAGAGCTCTGAGACAGAAAAAAATGAGTGAACAACATAAACTGGGGTGGATTCCAAGACATCTTGCATTAAAATCAAAGAGCTTTTTGAGATATACCTGGACAACCTTCGTTTTCCATTGTTCACTTACCCAAAATTAAATTTAAGTTGTTGTTTGACAAACTGAAAGAAAGTGTGCATCACTGACCCATAAGCATAAGAGGACAGACCAGACCTATGGAAAGCCTGAAAGAGGTCCAGAGGGTGATAGGAAGATGACCTTGAAGGGTAATAGATAAAATAAAACTGAGTAGAGTCTTGGAGTTTTCTTAATAGTTGTGTGACACTGGAAAAACAACATAAAGAATTATATTTCTTGCTCACTGTTTTTAATGCTTCAAAGTGCTAGATCAGTTTTAAGGAATCAGTACTTTATGATGGGCTTCCTCTTGTTTGCTTCCTGTGTTCTTCCCAGCAAACATCTGCCTGTCTGACAGCTACCAAACTGAGAGGCTCAGCACTTTAACTCCTCTGGCTGTAAGCAATGGCAAGGATATTTGTTCTTCAGCTCCAGTTCTTTATCCAGATGTCGAACAGGCTCCTGCATAATGCCGATTCCTTCTGGCCTTATCCAGCTAGAAAACACCAGATAATCAACTCATTATGTGCAACACAATCTGTGTGTGTAAGGCTATACAGTAGCCCACACACAATCCGACACTGCCTTTGAAAGCAGAGAACAATCATCCTTCTTATTGAGGCTCGTCACACTGATCAGTGATGTGGGTGGCTGTGTGGGAGACAGACATCAACCAAATGAAGTGATCAAAACAGCAACGAGCCACAGAACCACAGCATTTAAAATTCCTTCATCTTGAAACTGCCAGGTTTAACTTGCAAAAAGACATGGACACAGAGTTACAAGAAGCTGCTAAGAGATTAGACTTTGGTCCGTTTATATGCTGCTAAAACAGAGAACATTTATCATGAATCACTACGCCAGAAATATGCAGATTTAGAAGGAGTGCTGCAGGAAACACCAATCATAGTGATGGCCCCAAGAGGATATATATTTAATTTAAAAAATCCACTAATTCACTGGCAGCAATAAGCAAATGATTTTAATATATTTGCCTCTAAATATCTATTAATAGAGAGCAGCGGACCAACAAGTCTCTGTGGGGAAAAGAAATGGTACAAAATGTAATATTGTTCTGTCATTCAAGTAAAATGCAGGGATGTTCATATCATCCAAGCAATGGCAAATCTAATTTATTTCAAAAAGGAAACACTGAATTGGACACTGGGGATTCATAAAATTGAAAACTGCATTACACCAGCAGAAGAGCTTACACTACAAACTATTTTTATGCAAATGAGTGCTAGGAAAACACAGTGTAACTTTTATCTTTTTTCATAGGGTCAGTAGCCATAAATATGAAGCAGTATTGCAATATGAAACTATATTTTATTGATTTTCATTTTGCTTCATGCTTAAAGGGGAATTTTTGCATTGATATATTTTGGTTCAGACCCCTTAAAGGGCACTTCACCTCAAGAATCAAATGCACAAATGTAATTTTTCCTCTGGTGCCATTTATCCACCTGTATTCCAGTGTGATTAGATGTGTGTTTTTAAGATGTCTAGCTTCTCTTTACTATAATATAACTGCACCACAAGAAAGAAATTAATCTGATGGAAAACTGAACAGCATCAGTGTCTCTTTTCACTTCTCTTCTATTTAACTTCGCTTCTGGGTAGAAGAGCAGTTAAGATCAGTTAAATTGTTGGGATCATTTTCATGTTAGGGCACCCAACTGTGTACAAGTTTAACCATCTAGTTGTTGATTTGAGGTGGAGATGAAGAATTAGTGCTGCTTCTTCGTTATTCTATCCACTTTGGCCCATATACCAGCACCACTGTCAGCAAAACAACCCCAGAGGATGCTGCTCCCACTTGTATGATGCTTAACAGATGAACAGTGTTCTTTGGTTATAAAGCCTCACCTTTACCCCTCCCAGCATACCTCTAGTCATTGTGGGCAGGTAGCTCTTTGTCTCTTATGAACATAAAACTTTTGGCTCCTCTGAGTGGAAAGCTGCAAGCTTCAGTTGAGCTTAGGGTATTGATTTTGGACCAGGGGTTTTTTTATTGGTTAAAAGACCAATAAAGAAACCCCTGTACATTATACATCCTTCAGTGGTACTTTTTTAAAGGTTTAAGTGTAGCTATATATTTGAACCTGTATGTATACCTCTGACCCTGCGTGGGTCAAATTAAAACACTAAAACACAAATATCGGACATGTAATATTGATTTTAGGGTGGACAATCCCGTTAAGTTTATGTGAGGCTTTAAAGCTTAGCTCAAGCTTAGAGGTAACAGATTTTAAACAACTGGAATGACTGATGACTTAAATCCTCAAATCTATTCACTAATTTTCAGAGCGATGAAACAAGAAAACTGTGTTAACACTGAAACAGCACTAGTTATTAACATTGTGCTTTACATTGGAATACAATATCTATTACATTTTCTTAAACAGAGCAATTATGTTTATGCTAATCAATTTACTTTATTAACAAGGCGTGTAAATAACAAGAAGTCTAATCACATCTTTTGCCTTGATATATTGTTACTTTTCTGGAAAGTTGTGCATCATGCTACAGCGTAGGTTGCAATAGAATTATCACATTACTATAAATCAAGCTTAACTGCCCAACCACTCTTTAAATATGATAAATAATATAACTGATTAGACCTTTTTCAACTTAACAGTTGATTTCTTGCTTGTGTAAATTATTGCAATTAGCCGCTTGGTGACAATCTTTTCTTAACTTACGCCTGATTAAAGCTATTTTAGGTAGAATATCCCACTTTAATGGCACTTTAATGAACTACAAAATACAAACAATGATTGACAAGAAATGCTACAACCCCTTTTTCTTTGGCTCTGGCATCAGATTAACATAGGTAGCTCAGAGCTTTTGACCAAGATTACCTTTTTTTCTACCAGAGAAAAAAACACACTCTGTCAGCACAACAACATGCTTTAAATCTGGTATGACAGAACCGGCATTAATATTCAAAGTGCTTTCACGGTTGAGAGGAGTCATACTTGGAACAGATTTCTGCTCAGGCCAGAAACTTTCATCTGAAGAGCTTAGTACCAAGTACTAACCGTACTCTCTGCCAGGTGTTAAGTTACTCTTTAAGAGCTGACTCCAAAACACTGTGATATTTGATATTGTAAATATAACTGAGCTCTGTCTATGAATGTTGCCGAGTGTTGTTAGAGGGACACTACATAAACTGAGAGTGACAGAGAAAAAGACAACATGTTCAGGTTGAATTCCTTCTGGCTATAAGCCGTATATTAAAGTTTTAAACCAATACTGCATGAACACAAAGCCATGTTAAGCTTCTTTTCCTCCTCTAGAGGTTTATGAGGGCCATCACTGATCTATAAACAACAGCGGTGGTCAGCTAGAGAACTGCTTGGAGTAGATGCCGGAGCAGAAAATATTGTCAGTCTGTGGGGGGACAGGTTTCCTGTAAAATGAGGTTAGTCACTGCAACAGCAAGGCAACGAAGATCACATCCACACCCACTGCAACCTGCTGCACAGAGACCAGAAAACCTCACTGCACTGTCACCGCTATAATATATATTTTTTTATATGAGCTTCAAACGTAACAAAAAAAACAAAACTTGATGTCATGACAGAGGACATTTATAAATCGTTCTATAAATTCTGTCTCTCCCCCTGTGTGGTGTGCTTCTGTGCGCACAATCGCTTCACACCTTCACTAAACCACAACAGGAGCCACATTCACAACAACTACTTAGTTTTACTTTACAGCCAGCTTCCCCAAGGAGACATTAAAATAAGTGCTCTTAAAAAAATCTTCTCTGCAGATAATTTGATGTTCTCGATCTTCCCCTGCCTCTTCAGCAATTCCAGCACAGGTTTCCTCAGGGCTGAAACACAAAAGCTACTAGGTTTTCTCTAGCTAACAGCAGAGATTGAATGCTTTCCAAAAAGTTGTAGAGGAAAGTACTGAAGCAGAACTTTTGGCTTGAACTGTTAAATCTTCACAGCGCAGGGTAATTGAGGGGAGCTGGAGTTAAAATATGGACTCCAATTAGGCCTGTGGTCACAAATGAAGGCTGTTATGCTATCTCCTGTCACAGTGGAAAAGCCTGAATAAAACCCAATATTATGCCTGGATGTTAGACTTTCTGTCAGATAGATTCCAAAAAGCAAAGGTGATTAAGTGCCTCTATGGAGAGCTCTTTGTTCCCTCCAGATTTCCTCATAGTTGTTCTTTGTACTCTTTAAACATGGCTGTGACTGCATCTATTGAAATGGCTTTACTTTAAAGCAAATGGCTCTGATATTGTTTGCTTCATAGAGTATTTTATTGTAGTAGAAGGACTATGGTCTCCAACTGAATCTTGGAACTGAACCAAATGTGAAAATCAGTAAAAAGTTTATATTACCCACATTTTTATGGATCATCTTTAAACTTCACAACAATATTCTAGGCCTTGGGGGACATAAGTACCTAGGTTGACTAACAATTGGACCTTGACCATCAATGTTAGCACCTAAGGTCAAAGCTGACCTTGAAAAAACTTTCAAAAAAAACATATTAAGTACTTTATATCAAGATTTACTAGGTAATAATTAGTTTAAAACTATCCGTAAATCACTTTTTCCTGATTAACGTTGATTCAAAATATACCAGTATACCACTGCTCGTTTATTATTGATTACTCCGCCATCAGTTGTCATTCTTGTGTTACTCCATTAATCTGGAATTAATTTGTAACTGTTTAATATGATGTTTCACCACTTAAAGAAGCACAAAGAGTGTAGTTATGAATGCGTAACTGTGGTTTCGAGACACTCAGAGGTAACAAGCGATTCATTCATTTGCACTAACAGTTTCCCAACTGGTTCTTTAGAAAACATCATCATCTATCATTTACTCATTTCATTTCTTTACTTGTGCTTTAATAATAAGGCAAGTTTTGTGTTGATGTGTTATGGTAACGCTGCTCTACTTTAGAGATATAGAGGCAGACCGCTGACAGAGCAAACCAGATGGGCAGATCTGAGATTTTCCCACAAAACCATCTCTAGGGTTAACAGAGAATGGTCTGAAAAAGAGAAAATATCCAGTGAGGTGCTCCAGAAAACATTTCTAAATGCTCAGCTCAACAGATGAGGAACAGACACCACTACTACTGCAAACTAAAAATAAGAAACTAAGTCTTAAAATCGCACAAGCTCACCATTCAGTGTACCCCAGTGTTGCTGCTCTTCATCTCTATCCCTTTATAACCACAATGCACTCATCTAACGTTGGCGGTTCCCAGCAGAATAATGTGTTATTTCACAAAGCTCAAATCATCTAAAACTGGTTTCAAGAACATGAATACGAGTTCACTGTAATCAAATGACCTCCATAGTCACCAGATCTTGGTGTAACAGAGCAGCTTAGGGATGATGATGGAGCAGGAGATTCGCATAATGGATGTGCAGCATCTGTCTGCAGCATCTGTGTGATGCTATCATGTCAATATCGACCAAAATCTGAAGAACGCTCTTACAACTAACATTAACATCCATTTACACCATAAAGTTAAACTTGACTTGACCTTGAGCCCAAAAACAACACTAGTTGCAGAACTTTTGAGACTTCATCAGTCAGCCAGACAGGCAATCATTAGAGTCCTTCTTTCAGCTCACATGAAAAAAAAAGAGAGAACCACACAACTTTTCTACGAGATGACACACAAACTGATAAAGCGGCATCGTCACACCAAAGATGAACTCCAATGCCTTTTCAGAAAAAAAGCTGGTCTTGGTGATCATGGTGGTTAGGGAGCACGAGATTGTAGGTGGCATTGCTCCAGACCAGTATTACACACATTTGTTCTCAGCCTGCCTTAAATTGAATCTTTTGCTGAAGCTTGAAGTGTTTTATCTCAAAGTTGATAATACACCCTGTAGAGAAATTCAATTTTTTGGTGTTTGGTTGCTGGGTTTAGAATTTAGCACACAACTGCAGTATGACCGGTCAAGACCTGAAATGCCCTCAAGCTGCACTTTTCTCCCTGAGGACCATTAAAACACACGCAGCTTGGATAACTCTTTACATTTCATCTCTGAAATAATATCATGCTGTAATAAGAGGGAAATAGTGTGATACCACTGGCAAAATAAACGTTTGCAAAACAGGTAAAATATTTGATGAAAATGAAACAAACACTGACGTTTACATTATCCAGCTCTGATTTATAGTTCAGATTCTTATTTTTTCCTCTTAGTTCTTGTTACTGAAAGTTTAAGAGTCAAAATACTATGAAAAAAACAGCAGCTTTATGTTTTCCACATACATTTCTTCATTATTTGTAAAGCACCATAATAGTTCTTGGTATAAAAAACCATACATTCTTCATGGTCACGGTCAAAACACCTACAAATGTAGTTGAAGAACAATTTTAATAAGGGTTGTTCCAGAGCTGCATTCACTGATTGTTTTTAGGTATCTGATGTGTTAAGGGATGACTAAAACACTTGTCATCTGCACAATTTTCAAGGGCATTTTCTGGGAAAGAAGTTTGTATTCTTATGAAGTTCAATCATGCAGCAGTGAGCACCTCATAGCAAGTTTCTGGCTTGAACAAGCATGCCTCCATCTCATCCTATCCCAGCATCTTCCTCTGTCACACCAACCTTCTGCATGTCCTTCTTCACTACATCCATGAACCTCTTCTGTGGTCTTCCACTCTTCCTCCTTCCTGGCAGCTCCATCTTTAACATCTTTTGTCCAACATATCCACTCTCCCTCCTCTGCACATGCCCAAACCACCTCAACCTTGCCTCTCTAACTTGATCTCCAAAGCACTTGATCTAAGATGTCATTCTGATGTATTCATTTCTAATCCTGTCCGTTCAGGCCATTCCCAGTGGAAATCTTCAAAAGCATCTTAAACTCCACTACCTCCAGCTGTCTTATTTTAGCACCACCATCATACATCACAGCAGGTCTCACTACCCTCTTCTAAACCTTCCCTTTCACTCTTGCTGTTATCCTTCTGTCACAAATTATCACTCACACTTGGCTCCACCCACTCCACGCTGCCTTCACTCTCTTCTTCACCTCTGTTGTACTCCATCTATGGCTTTCCTTGACTTATCTACCTTCACTACCGCTGCTCCTTTTATCTGCCCGGTTACACCTGTCTTTCTCTCATCCACAGATGTATTCTTGCTTCTACTATTTCATTCCTCCTCTCTCCAGAGCATACCTCCACCTCTCTAGGCTCTCTCTCACCTGCTCCCTACTCTCACTACAGATCAGTGTCATCTGTGAATACGATACTCTGCGGAAACTCCGGCCTGATCTCATTTATCAACCTGTCCATCACCACTACAAACAAGGAAGGTCTCAGAGCCAACCGCCACCTTGAAAGCATCTGTCACTCCTACCACACACCTCACCACTGTCTCACTATCATTATATATGTCTCATACATGTCCTGCATAACAGTCACATACTTCTCTGCCACTCAACTTAATCAACTTAATATCATTATACCTTTTGTTTCTTTAAAAGCCGTGGTTGCATAAAATCTGCAAACAAGAATCACCAATTAAATCTGATGTAAAAGTTCACTAAATTTCACCCAAAATTAAGCTTTGCTCCCTACAAGTTTCACTTCCACTACAAGTAAACAACACTACGTCTTCATTAGCGGGTCAATATAGAATGCCAACACATCACCTTTTCTGTCTCAACCCATCAACATCGGGGAAATAATTAGAGAAGAGAAATGATGAGTTCCTTTACCAATAACAGGATTGGCTCATATGTTTCTCAGACAGTTCCCATGGATTTTTCTAAAGTAAACTATTTTTGCTTCCATCTCAAACCCGTGTAAATTTTCCTGACACAGAATATAACAGTGTTTCCATTTTAAGGGATGCAGAGAATGTGCATTAGGGAGTAGGTGGGTTGGCGGTGCCACAAGCAGGTCCAGATGTGAGTTCAAGTTGAGCCCGTTTTCTCCGTTACTTGCATAGTAATAACATTATCTAGTAAAACTACTGAACATTTTGGATCATTTTCGTGGGGAAGACAGAACTAGAAAAACTTTTTTAAAATGATCCAAAACACTCTTAAATGCCCCACAGAGTTGAAAAGGGTGAAAATCCCTGCGGGTGCATCCACTATGGGGGACTCTGTTTTTTAATCCAGTGTTAATCTAAAACTATTCATGAGAACAGCATAAAAAAGGGATGCCTGATGGCTTAAATGCAGAAAATAAATAAATTAATATATTATAAATGTCTGATGCAGCTGAATTCACATCCTTAGTGTCTTGAGCCCAAAGTCATATGAGATTAGATTTCATTGGCTATGATGGAAAAAAAAACAAGGAAATTAGACCCTGACTTACTCTTTAATGCAGAGAAAACTCCCCTGTAATCGTTTTAGGAAGTAGCGACACTGACACAAATACAGACAGGTCCGACCACTCTTAGCAAAAATCTGTTGCTTAAACGTTCACTTCTCTGGACAGACATTAATATTTATAGCACTGCTGCCTTGCAGAAGCCCAGTACTCTAGAGGCTTTGCAAAACTGAGGGCTGCATGGGAACACATAGACACTAACACTCCCTAAAAAGCCAGCGGGGGTGAAATTGTAGAAGAGGTTCAGCGTGTCACAGCAGGGAAACAAACAGGGGAACTATTAGCTAGACGTTTTTTCTTATCATCCCTTTTTTCTCTTCATCTTCATTCCTCACCTCATCCCAATCCTCCTCTTCCCCTCTGTCTTCTCTACACTCTTATCCTCGAGTGCTTATCATTTCTTTCCCCATACACAGTCTGTTCTTTGCTTCTCATGAAGTCAAATCATCTCCAAGATGTGAGGTGGTGCATCCAGAGAAGCAGATGGAGGCCGGTACACACATACAGCAAAATCAGTGAGGGATAAAATGGGAAAGGCAGAGGAAAATGTCACTGCGGCTGTGAGAAACACAGAGGGAATACTCCAGCCAGACAGCCTGCTACCCCTAAAATTTAGCCTTTCATACTTATACAGCTCTCCTCACTTCTCATTCCTCCTCTTCCTCACTGTCCACCTATTCTCCTCATCCTCTTCTGTTTCACCTCAAACTGCTTAGTTCTGATTTACCGCTGTCTTGTTGTGTAGAAATTCAGCCTCACCCTTCTGTCTTTAATGGCCACTGACTCAGCTCTGTCCTCCTCTCTAATACAAACTGACTGGCCGTGCTTCTTCTCATCAGCAGTTGCTGCAGAATATCAAAGGAGCAGGCTGCAGAGCTTTTGGTCACTGAAATCATAAAAAATAGTCAGCAGAGAGAACACTGAACTATGATCAGCATCCATTCTGGTGTGTAAAGATGACACCCTAGAGCTTGGACTGAGGTATAAAGTAAATTTGATACACCAGCTACTTAAAACTGACAGCAGTAAAAACTACTGTTTACAGCATGCTGCACTGGAATTTCTGACTTTGTAACAAAACCCTGAAAAAATATTGATTTATTCCATTTTCCATAGCTTCTGGAAAAGTTTCATCAGCCCTGAGGTTAGGTTTGACGTCCACACTGAGCATCAGAATGAAGAAAAAAGGTGATTTAAGTACATCTGAATGTGCCATGTTTGTTGAGGATTTTCCCCTAGACACATCTGTGAGATTTAAAGAGAATGTTCTGAAGAAAGAGAGAAAATATCCAGTGAGTGGCAGCTGTCTGGATGAAAAAGCCATGCTTAAGATGGATATCAGAGGAGAGCGGCCAGACTGCTTTGAGCTGACAGGAAGACAAAAGTAACTAGAATCACCAGTCGTTACAAACAAGGTATGCAAAAGAGCATCTCTAATAGACAAAACAGCGAACCTTGAAGCAGATGGGCTACAGCAGCAGAAGACCACACCGAGTACTAGGCTACAATGTGAATCAGCTGATTCAGTTTTCAGATGGTTGGGTCAGAATTTGGCTTAAACAAGCTGAAAACACAGACCTTTCCCGCCTTGTACAACAGTTTAAGCTGCTGCTGGTGATGTGTGGGGGATATATTTTTGGCACACTTTGGTAGTGGTTTCAACTGGCACATGAAATTAATGCAGACTCCATCATCAAACACCAACTTAACTAAACTGTAATTATTGCCTCTAATAAGGCAAATAGCAGAAAACGGCTTGACTAAACCAAAATGAAATGAGTTATTCCTGGAGTGCAATGAAGCCAGTGTGTCTGCTTTACCAGACTTTTTGTTCTGGCTAAACTCTTTTCCAAAATTTCTCCATGCAAGGAAAATCCTGAATATTACAAATCAGTAGTAGCAGTAGTAGCAGGATCTACTCTGACAGTGTGAACATTAATGCGAGAATTATGCACGAATTCCCTGATTGAAATGAACTGATAAATTGCTGAGTTCAGGATGTTAAATAACTGCCATAATAAACAACTCAAAGTTGTATATAAATATCTGGTTCTTTCCTCAAAAATTGCAGACACCAATTAGAATTTCTTGTTCCATCAAATTTTTAACCACAGCTAAAATTTGAAGATTACAATGTTGAGAAAGCTGAAAATACAACTTCCAGTTTGCTTTGTGGACGAATTACGGACAAATTCGGAAACTCTGGTTGGAAACTTTATTCACACGTGTGATCTGAGCCTCTGACATACAGGGAAAAAAGTGAAAAGAATTCCAGCTACAGGCCATAACACAAACCTTCAGGACTACAATTGTATTAATACGATACTGGTGTTAAATAACACTGAGCAGAGCTGGGCGATAGAACGATAACGATATGTATTGCGAAATAACTTTTTCTCGATAGAAAAATGAAACTATTGCGATAGACCTCATCTCTCTGTCTTCCTGTCTTAAAAAAAAAAAGAACAGCCAATCCAAATTAAGTAGCGCAGAGTCGAACTAATCACAGCTGCAGCGTCACGTCACGTGACTTATTACGTGCAACACAAGTGCCAAGCCGCACATGTGTATTTGTTTGGGAAGCAGCCAGCCGCCGCCGTGCCGGCGGTTAATGGAGAAAATGAGTTTGCCCGCTAGAGAAAAATCAGCCGAGAGCTTGGGTGACCAGATTACCGAAGAGAACACAGATGACGGTTCCAATGCCGGAGAGATTGTCGAAAGGAAGGGCCAGAGAAGTTCCGTAGACTAAAAGCGCTAATTCGTCATCGAAAACAACCAGGAGAATCCCTGCGAAGCAGCAACAGTCAATTGAGTCGGCTTTCTCCAGCGTCTTACCATATGACAAAAAGCTAAGAGACATAGCGACATAACGAATGCCATAGCCTAGCCTGGCGTCTTGCTAAAGACATGCTACCAATAAACACGGTTAGAAAATGAAGGATTCAAGCAGCTAATTGAGGTAATAGCTAAGCTATACCAGAAGGAGAGATTGAGAATTTCCTTTTAGTTCTCAGTTTATTTGATATTGACAAAAGTTAGTCAGTTTTGTCTGTTCTTCTGTAAAACAAACTAAGATTTATTTTTAGAATTAATATTTTGTTTCTAAGTGGAATTGACAATTTAGTAGTCTGTTTGTTTGTTCTATTTTGAAACTTAAACGCCTTAGCGGCTGCCTTTTGTGTAGTTTGCAATATTTGCCTTTATTTATCTGAAACTGAAGTCTCATGTTCTTTAAGTACATCTGCCCTGTTGAACTTATTATTGGAAATAAATATTTAAATCAAAACAAGCTGCCGATTATTTCACATTTTACTTGTGAGCAACGGCACATTTAAATCTTACAAATGTAGTTATTTGGCTTATATCGTGATATATATCGTTATCGCCTGAAATGAAAAAAATATAGCGTGATATGAAAAAATTTTATATCGCCCAGCTCTAACACTGAGTAGTTTGTTTGAGGAAAAAAAAACAGGCACAAAAGAGAAAACACTTTTGAACGCAAGTGTGTCCAATTCAGAAGAAAAGTCTTGTCTTTCAGCATAAACACTAGCTTTGCAGGAGAATTGCATGGACTCTATATTCCCAATATCTAAGTCACACTGTGAGGGCAGGATGATGTCGGCTTTTCCATAAGTGGAAAAGAAAGGGTCAAATGATGTTGAGGAAAAACCATTTTCACATTGCGACCTCATCTAGGGAGCATCAGACTGAGATGCAGGGCAGACACAAAGGCCAAAGGATACAGATGATACAGAGAATACTAAGGATCCCCAAACGATGACTCATTATGACTTTTCTGACTTCCTGAGGCCCTACCACCAGGCTGCAATGAGTACATCCACAAGACAAATATCACACCAGTGCATATGCAGAGCTCTAACTACTAATTTTCAAGGAATTCAATTATATAAATATTTTTTGCTTTTCAACAGTGTCTTGTAGTAAAATAATCTAATTAATTAGTAATTGGTGAATTTTATTGGTTTGCTCCATGAAGCAAATTTGTAACTTGACATTCAAATTGCAATCAATTAAATATTCATCACATTCATATTCTCCAAACATTTTTTTAAAAGTGTTTTAGAGCTTATGATCCCCAGGGAACGAACCCTGATGTAGCTGGTGTCACTGCAAAGCTTTTCTCTACCACCACCATAAGGCCAAAGTTTCAGATATGTATCAGATATTGATGAGACAGCGTGTTATGAACATCAACACCATCCACCTGTAGAGTTCCCATATATCATCCAGGCATGCATTCTTGTCTCTTTCACATTAAAGGGGACCTAATGCATTCATTTTCGGCACCAAATACTTATTTGCCAAATCTACTGGAGCCTTTTCATCATTAAATTCAAAGTATTTTTCAAATTATTTAAAGCATAATCTGTTATTATACTAACTGCAGCACTTTGACAAATGTGTAATCTGTCATGAAAGGCTAATCTCTGCTGTAATAGAGGGTGAAACAGCATGGCGACTCTGGTAACTAATGCAGTTAGAGCTGGTAAGTTTGATGTCCTCAGTATATATATCAAATTATGACACTCATAACTAATACAGTATGAGCTGCTGCAAATAGAGTTTTAAGTGTAAAATCCATTTACTGTTAGAGTCTCAGAGTGATGGAGTATCGTGACCTCCACACATGAGAGCTGATATCTGAAGCGACAACAAGTCATCTTCGATGACAATGGCTACATTTGATAAATGGCTTCATTGTTTTGGGAGTCAGACTTCTGCTAGGGACAGCCTTGAACAAACACCAGTCCAGCAGGTCCTAATATCACAAGCCTGGACTGTAGCTCCCTTTTCAGCTCCTGGTTTAACTACCTGTTCCTGGGTTAATAAATCCAGATTCATGACCGGTGGTTTCTCGTTTGCTCTGCAACCTTGACTTCATCAAAACCCATTCATGGTTCCACTTTGCCAGCACGCATTTCCATAAATGACACTAAAGAAGAAATATGAAGGGGATTTACCCTCAGTTACTTTCTATCCCCCCCTCCATCCCAGCTCTTGCTGATGCTGCCCTCTCATGAATCATAAACGGCCGGGAGGTTTGCAAGGAATTTCACCACATATTCACACCAAATGACAATGCCATTGTTTTTCTCAGCTACCTCACTGAAAAGCAATAAATTCCCCTGGGACAGGGCTGCGCCACACCTGAAATGAGTTCAAATTCACACTCTCCATCCTCAGGATTTTCTTTACCAGATTAATCCTGGAACAGATGAGGGATACTTCATGAGCACAGAGATTTAATCAAGCCCTCCTAATATTCCCCGGGAGCCTCCACAGCTTAAATAACCAACTCTTTCTAAAGGCAGCCAATAGCCTTCATTGGGTGAGTAATAACACCTCTGATTTTGCCATTGAGCCTTCAGCATCTCAATAATTTACTCTAACTCATATTAAATCCCTCCAGCCTGCAGCAGCTGAATAATCAAACTTTTCCTTCAGCATCAAGCATGTGAATAACCAATAACAATGCAGATCTTACAGCCTAATTAGCTTAGAAACAGGTTACTAAGTTCAAGATAATGAAAGTAGGATTACCTGTCCAATTATATCAACCATCATGAAGTTCAGTCATAGGACAAGTGGGCAGAGGCAGTCTGAAACTCAGTAGTCTGACACTTGACTCATAAAGAGCATTTAGTTTGACTTTCAGGCAGGACAGGACGCCTCAGGCTCTCTCTGCAGGCAGAAAGTAAACCAACTACAAAGTTTTAATTTTATTTGTCGTACTAGGAATGTGGTGACTCAGAGGAACCAGTGAGTCACCATCATTTAAACACAGAGGGACCAGGGCGAAAATGCAAATCAGTGTACACACACACAGCAGGGATCGTGTGGTATTATCTGTCATTAGGCTAGGATTAAAGTCACTCAGTGTTCTTGAGATTATCTGTCATTAGGCTATGATTATAGCACACACTCCAGCGGATGTGAACCAGCTCAGAGGGGAGATAAAATCCTCAAGGAAGACTGATGAGAGAGGGGGAGAGTATTATGAAGATGAAGACATGCAAAGTAAAAAAAAATTCCATTAAGGTTAAACGATTTGAGAAAAATATCCAAACGCAGTTTTTCTGACCAATTTTGCAATTCCTATTTAAACTGGAATAATTTTCCAAAAACTGATCCAAACACTTTTGGCCCAGTAAACAAGATATTTTTAAATCAAGAGTAATCGCTGACATTTCTTACATAAATAAATATAGGGACATAATTTAAACAAGCCAGCAATAACACTGGGAAAGAGAAAGCAGATTAAACATGTAAGAGGCCACTAGTTTTCCTTTTCTGGGCTGTAAAATGAAAATATTGAGATCAACCCATGTATAAGTATTCCACTTTTGGCGTTGTATAATGTCAGTAAGAAGGGCTGTCCTTAATACAGTCATTTCAGGCAGGTGCATCTCCAAGCCCCACCCACCTGCTGTTTAAACCTTCTGTTTGCAAAGAGCAACCAATCAGAAGGATGTTGGCTTAAAGGGACGGTGGACTCGCTGTTGGTTGTATTCACTATTGTGAGTACAATATCAAAGTACTCATAATGCATTGCCTGTATGCAAAAACAAAACAAAAAAATGCAGAACAGCAAAAAAATGTAGTTTCTCTGATGGCCACTTGAGGCTGGCTCCAGAAATGAGACAGTTCAGTCCCCTTTAACTTCCATGTATAAACACGTGAATTTCTTTTGCCATATTAAGTTCTACATGAGAAATAAGAAATGGGCATTTCTGTGTGAAGCCTGCTTGTTTTTTTGTTTTTTTTCTAGGTACTCTGGCTTCCACCCACAGTCCAAAACATGCACCTTAAGTTAAATGATGCATCTAAATTGAGCATGGATGGGAGGTAGAGAACTTATACAGGAAAAAAAGCACTGAATGTATAATTAAATGAGCCTTGTAGTCTAGAGAGCTACATAAATGTCCATTTCCATCTCTATGGTCCACCCCCTCGTCTGTAACAGCTGTATGCAAAATGATCTGTTTTATAACTCAGCTGTTTTCATTTGGTTAAGGCTTAATGTTAGGACAAGTGCTAATTACTGTCAATTCTGGTTCTAAAAAAACAACACAGTGGTGGCGAGAATGCTCATGTTTAGGATTCAACATGTGAGGCCCAGAAACCAATGAATTTAGATTACCCCAGCAGGACATGTGCCCCACTATACTTCAAAAGTTCCAGGCCTCCAAACTCCTCAGATGCCAGTCCAAATGAACATCTGCGAGATGCCCCACAGTAAGTCCAATCCACTGAGGCCATCACCCCACAAAACCCAAAATACTCATTACCAGCATATCTATGCCCTAATGTGTCAGAGCTGTTTGAATTTTTGTTTTAATGTTGTGATTCATCGATGTAAAGCCTTCCCCCCCCTAATCCTGATGAAAAGTGAAATATTGTTAGTGAAGAAACACAAATATCAAACCTCTCAGGATGTATTTTAGCTCCTTCAGTTCATTCTGATAAACAGCTTTAGCCAGACCTTGCCCCTGGCAGCGGCAGAGCACTGAAACAAATGAAATGTGGAGGGAAAAGTCGACGTGGATGATTATTAAGTGAACGATGTGCTATAGGTGGACTCTCTGAGGAGTAAATAGCTGAAGGACAACTTATTGGTCTCAGGCATCTGTGGTTTGTGTTTGGTTATAGCTTATAAATGGCAGAAACTCCTCTGGGTCCAGAAGCTTTTCCATCTCGGCTATAAGGTGGTTTTAATTTCATGGCAGTGCATGTACTTTGAGTGGCAGCTTTTGTTTTCTAAATTTATATACCCTCTATCAAACCTCTACAAATGTAGCTTTTCATGTTTAGATTTCCCCTTAGAAACAATTCATCCACATATTGATTTATCCTTAATTCTGTAAGATGTCAGAGTATGGCTTTTATAAGTGTATTCTTCATCTCAGAATCATTATAATTTTTATTGCACAGAATAAATTAAATACATAAAATTCCTCTTTCTTCTCCATCCTAAACAAGAAATCTCTCAATGACCATACTAATGCACAGCTAGGCACAAGCTTCGCCTTCTGTATGACGTTATTGTGTGTGAGTGTGTGTATTTCTTTTTTCCAGCTGCACTGACCCATTCCCCCCACAAGGAACATTAAAGTTTTATTTCTTTTCATCTCATTTCTCTTTCTTTCAGGGAGCACACTAGTCTTCATTCTATCGACTCCTGAACCTGCCTCTGTCAATGCAGTCTTAAGTTTAATCCACTAATATAAGTAACTGAGATTTACTTCATTCTCAAATTATCTTTATAGCATGACACAAAAGACAAAAAGTGACCCTTTTACTGTAAAAATTGAGTTACTGAATTAATCGTTCAGTGATTTACTTACTACATTAAACTCAAAGATCTTCACTCTCTGCACTCTGCAAAATATTTTAAGATCCTTCAGCTCCTGTTTTTAATGTTACGCCCCACATCAGCTGTGGAAAGCCCAAGTCACACAGGGCTAGAGAGTGGTTTGTGACCTTCTGATCATCACCAATCATGAGGGAAAAAATGTGTATTCCCCCACTGATTGCAGGCAGTTAATGGTAGTAGCTGAAAAATTACTGGTAAGTTATCCCTATTTTGTCAAATTAAGGAGGTTGCTGGTAGACAGTAGCTTGAAATTGGTTGCAATGATGCATGCAGCTTGTCTGCAAAGTGTTGCAAGCAGTAGTGAGATTGGCAACACTATCCAGAAATGGTGAAATCTCACCTTCAAAGTAAACTTGGCACCTTTTAATTGGTTGCAGCAGTATGTTAGAGCTTTTACTTTGGGTGCAAACCTTCACCATTTTGGTTTGAATTGCACTTTTTTACAACTGCTTTGAGAGTAAATAGCATTGCAGACAAGTCTGTGTCTCCCATCCAAACTGCAGGTGCAATCACAAGGAGGTTTTAATTGCTGTACTGCCCTCCTTGCAGCCAACTTCATCTATCAACAGCAAGCAACCTCCAGTGTTTTTCTCTAGTGACAGGAGGTTGCCAGTAGGTCACCAGCCTTGGCCTAACCCAAGTATTGTATTCACTACCTACCAGAGCCAAAATAAAGACAAGATATGGAATATAGTGGACCAAAATCAACTGTTTCAAGTTGGTTGTGCAAGTATGGATAGGCAAACAGATATGTTCACAATGTGAAGTTTACTAGTTGATCTCATCGTGCTGATGTTTTTAGCTTCTGGCATTCAACCCAATGGGTCAGGAAAACACTTTTTTAAATAACTACAATTACTTAAAGTATTGGACATGCACATACACATGATTGCTTGTTTCTGAATTCCATGTTTGCAGCACCTCCTTATAATAAATACATGACAGTTAGTCATCTGCAGTGTACTGGCATCACTCCCTATCACAGCCACATGGCAATCTTCCTTTTTGGATTACATAAATGTTTAAACAAAAAACATATCTGCCATATGTCCTGGTCTGCAACCTCAACCTAGTCTGCTTTTCCAGGGTTGCTTTCCAGACCACTGTCAGCAATCATAGGTGGACTTAGAACTTGCTGAACAGCTCAGCAGGCGAGCCAAGAGATAAACATTATGCTGCAGCCATAACAGTAAACAGTTTATGACATATGCATGAAATTTTGAAGTAATCAGTGTATGAATTCTTAAGTTATGACAAAACAATTTCGTGCCTTTTACCGAAAAATTGTAAAAGATATTCGTTGGACCAAAATGATCACGTGTGCCAAACACAGACAACAGTTTACCCACTTCAATCTCGGCAGCTGTATAAGCTGTGCAACTGATTAAATGCAGTGCCACGATATAGGTGGCTTCACAGTAAATGAGCAGTTCTTTTGTTTTAGCTGAAAGTTGTTTCCAGCGCCTGTCGTCTGTTCCACTCTGTAAGGGGAGCGAGAGGCCTACAAAGTGCTGTGAGAATAACAGCAAGCCAAAAAATGTTTAACCTTTACAAAATGTCACCATTCTGATGGTATAAAACTCAAAAACATAATACACAACATGTTTTTTTTGTATTGTATTCTACAATACTTTTACTTATATGATTATTCATTGCCACTGGTTTGACTTCAGTCACCCACTCATCTTGTTTGGATGAGCAGTTCTTAGGAAAGGTGCAACGCACAATCTGTCCATTCTGCGCAATCACAAACAGAATGAGTCAATGTATCTGTATTGTTCTCTTCTGCAACAGTAATGTAATGATTCCTGCATGTGATATGTTCAGGGGAAATCTGTAAATATTACGTCCGAAAGATAACCTGGGTTACTCTCTCTCCAGACGCACTCCCGCAGTGTCGTGGTCGCAGGAAGAACGGACAATTCGAAAAACAAGATTCCTCCTCCACAGCTGTCTCCGATGCACAAGCATAAAAATTCATCACTGAGGAGGCGGGAGACCAATATTGCACCCAAAGTAGCCTCTTCAAAATCTTTTTTTCATAATTTGAACAGATGGAAAGCATGTGCTAGAACACCGATCCCTCTACGCTACAACTTTTCCTCCCCTGGAAGTTCATTACTTTACCACAAACGCTTCATCCACCTACACTTATATAGAACACCAGAGACAACAAGCTACTCAGAAGGATCTTAGGATTCAAATAAAGTGCACGATATTAGACTTCAGAGATTTACCCCTTGAACTTCACTGATAGTAGACTAGATATAGCAGCAAGAACTGGCTGAATTTCCGCAGTAAGACTTGGTTGATGTCAGCGAGCGTCCACATAAATGAGGTACAAACCTCTAATGTGGATTTTTTTTAAATTGCTTTCTTTTCTGAGTAATACTGTCAAGAAAAGGTAGTAGCTTTCTTCCTTCTTAATAATGGAAATACATACCCACACAAAACAATTAACCAATAAAACCCCCTCAAAATCCAACCAATATCTATTAAATACCAAATATATCTTTAAAAAAACAGGTAAAATCAAACTATTCAAAGAAATAGAAATAAACACCAGTTAATCATGCAGCAAAGCTAATTAAATCTAGTAATTAAAACAGAAGTCTCAAAATTCAAAGTAGTGCAAAATAAGTCAGAAGAAAACAGGTCATGATATAAAACTTTTAGAGGGCACAATTAGAGACACAGCAGATTTGAAACAAACCTCTAATTACATTACTGTTATTCAACGCAGGGCTTCACAGTTCTGCAGTTTCCTTGCTTTGCATCAATTCTACCCACTCAGTATTGCAATACAAAATCTTTGGCTCTTTCAATGCTCAGTGCAAACTTCCCTCTACACCGCTCCACCGTCAGGTTGTGGACACATTTGTGGTTTTAGCTGAAATTCTGTTCTCACAAGGTGAATTTTTAAGAGATTCACATGAGTTAACTCACCGCTGTAGTAAATGTTTCTTTGCTGTCTTAAAGATTTTGCAGGTCAACCCTCATAGTGCAGGTTGTTTCCCAGCAGGTAGCTAAAAGGATTCACTATAAGCTCTGATGTTCAGCATGCTTCACACCGAGGCTGGTTAATATTGCTTTAAAACTCCATTTAAGCTTGACATCTTCTCTTAGTAAAGATTAAACTATTAATTGATATCATATAATATATACATTATATGCTATTATATATATTAATAAAATAAACAGTTTCTTTAAAACTTACTGGAGCAATTAATAGCCCCAAAATAATATTCAACCTTCAGTACAGAGAACAGTATTTTTATTGTCTTCCACCCATCACCCCTAACCAGACACAGCAGTTCGGTCCCCTCCCTGAGCCTGGCAATCGGGAGTTCTCCTTCCCACTGTCGCCAAGTCCTTGCTCAGAGAGTCATTTAATTGTTGTTTTCTCTCTGCTATTGTAGGATCTTTACCGTAAAATAAAATGTATTGATGTGACTATTTGGCTGTCCGTCCATTTATTCTCTTCCACTTATCCTTATCTGGGTCACGGCGAGGTGGAGGGTGGCTAGAGCCTATCTCAGCTTACCATATAATTTAGAAATAGTATAGATATTAATAAATAAAATGGAATTGAACTGAATCCATTAGCAAATTAACAAATTAATAGTCATCTACACATCACAATTTCTGTGCATCAAATAAAACTAAAAAGCATCTGCATCATAAATGAAATGTTATAATGTGTCAGTTTAATTATTAACTTTACGCCACTGTACATATGCCCCCCTCTCAATCAGCAGGCTGTCAGAGTAGGACAGAACCATAGACAGTATAAAGTGTGGATGTAGTTACCATGACGTCACTGTGTGGTTTCTGAAAGACTTGAGATGAGTGTTTTCATTGTTGCCATTCTGGTGTTTTGAAACTGGGACCTAATTGTGAAACTGCAAGCTAATGAGAACACCCCAGATAATCCTCCTTTCTGAAACTTAAAGTGACCAGAATTTACATAATGGACTTAATCTTTTATTTTGTATGACCTAAGAAGACTGGCTGAACCTGAACACTCTTTAGAAAAGTGCTTACTGCAGTTAACTCCGTGGGCGGGTTTCCTATAGAAAATCATTGGCATTGTCCCCTGATGGCTATTAAAACGTCTGCAGGTTTACATTGGCTTCACTTTTCATGTCCAACTTTTGTACCGCCTATAGTTAGGACCTCCTTCCAGACAGTAGGAGGTGTATGAGAGTAACTTTCCACATTCTGCATGTATATCTCTGTGTCCAACACAACAAAATGGAGCAAAAACATGTTTCAAACAGGAATAGTGGTGCACTGACAGCACATTGTTAACCCAATCCAAGCACCAATGGCAGCTGACAAATTCTACAGATTTTATGTTTCTATGTTCTAATTTTCAATCCCATTTGCACTCCTGTATTTAGAAAAAATGGCTAGAAAAGTAAACAAAGAAAAGAACTTCTATCCACATCAAGATTCGCTAATATTTTGTTTAAAACCTGCAGGGTTTTATTCTCATTACCTCATTCTGACACCTAAAACTGACCTGAGGCTCGAGGCTCCAGCGGATAAACAGTTACTCACTGTTTTTGGCAGCTTAAAGGCATATTTTAGTTTATATTTTCGTCATATAGCTGCTGTTTTTTTGAGCTGCTGAACATGCATTGACTCTTTTATGTTTTCATATTGGAAGGCGATTAAATGCACACTGGCTTTATGGCCCTGCGGGTAGCTGCTTCACACACCGACTTCCCTGAATCTCATCAGCTCAACTCCAGTGACAAAGCAGCTCGCTGCTTCGGCTAACAAGTCATCTGAGCGCCGTCGGTTGTTAAAATATGTATCTCTACTTTGTTGTCATTTAGTGCCACCTCCATAATGAACAGTGAACTGTCTCCGTGGAGAATTGAGATGTGAGGCTCAGGCTAAGAACTTGCAGCTGGGATCCCTCCATCTCTGCAGTCTTAACTTATTATGCTGCTGTGGTTTATGGTCCGTGCATGATGAGTGTGCTGCTGGGTCACGCTGAGCGAGATAATCACAGACAGATACAGAGAGCGAGAGAAAGAGCCTAGCCAAGGAAAAGAACCACAAAGCAAAAAATAAAGAAAACTGAGAGAGATCGACAGAAACGCTGACTGTAACAGTCACATTTATTTTTTAAATATTCATGCAGTACTGGCAGGCCACTGCCATGGCACGACTTGTATGTATTTTCTAAGCTTTAAGCATGTGTTAGTAAACAGCCTTGTCATTTAAAAGCTTCCACAAATCACTGATTTTTCCTGTCACTGAACATGTGAGACTCACTTTAAAGCTAATTCAAGGCAAACGGACATATCCCGAGATGGAGATCCATAATGCAGTTAGCTAAGCAGCTGTTCTAGGGAGTAAATTTCACTCTTGGTCAAACACGAAGAGAAATGTTCAAACCACGGGTTTTGAACCTGTGGCTCTGAGCCTCACGCAGCTCTTTGTTAGTCTCCAGTGGTGATCACCGCGGCTTTGACAAAAAATAAAAAGCTACTGTTGGCTGCTCGCTTGTCACAGAGGGTAGCGCCGCATGTTTCATCTGGCAGATTTTTTACACTGGGTACCCTTCCTGACAGAGATGGATAATGTTATTGTTTAACAGTTAATTATCATTGCTGCCAGTGATTCTTTACATTCTAATTGTAACATGTATGTAATATGCAATACTGGCTACTGCACGCTGTCATTTACGGTGATGCTAATTTCTTCTTTCCCAGCTTTTACTGTAGGTACACCTCCTCGCACATAAATACGCACATGTGGAGCTGACAAGACACAGCTGCATTGCTGTTTGTTCATTCATTTGATGACAATATGTTATGTTATTTTAAGTGCAAAAGCTAAAAGCTTCTCAAAAAGTGTTAAAGCAACGAGAGCAGAGCTGAATAACATGTCGACACCTTCCACTGTTCATGCGTCACTTGTGCTTCTTGTACAAGTGAACTGCAAATGTGTGGTGGTCTCATTCTGACAAGAAAAGCAAGCTGCCATCACAAGTTTTGCCAGATTTTTTTGATAAAATAGTTCCTTGTGGTTGTTTTGTTTTGAGAAAAGAAAAACAACATTTGAAAGATTTGCTTTTTCAATCAGAGCTCGGTGATAAGGGGTGTTTTGCAGCCACATCACAAATTAAGTGTTTGAGTTGTTTCAACCAACAACAACTACAAATAGAGACACCTTAATCAAATGTGGGATTGTTGTGGGAGGACAAGCGCTCTGTTGCTAATAAACCCTCAGATAAGCATTGCCAACAGCATTTACAGATACGCAGCACACCAAAATAGACTTTTTCACTTCTACTATCTTTGTCTCAGGATTACAATTGCACATACTACGTGTTAGACTGCAAATCTTCTGGATTTCCCTGTTAGCTTTCGTGCACGTGCAAAGGTGGCACAAATGGCTTGTCTGTTATTCCTGTAATACCGATGGCAGGCGACTCCACATACATCTCCACACACCTCCAAGCTGAGCTGGAGAATGTGCAGAAACACATCTATAAGGGGAGCAAGGTCGCTCAGAAAAAAAGATTTTAGGTCATAAAGTATTAACAAACTGTTTTCAGCTTCATGTGGAAGGACTCAGTGAGCAGGGAGGACACATGCAGAGCGAGAAAGATGAAGAAATGCAGAGGCATGAATTGGAAGAAAGGTAGAGGAAAAACAGTGATGGCACAGTGAGACAGTCTTTGATCCAGGTGTAGAGAAGAGATTTGGGTAGAGGAGGACAAAGAGAAAGACACTCGAAAGGAAAACAAATAGAGACGCATCTCTTCAGTAGGACAAAGGGAGTGGAGAGACACTGGCAGGAAACAAAAGGAAGGCTAAAAGAAAAACGCAACAGGCAGAGAGACGAGTTGAGGAGGAACGGACGGAGAGTTCGCACCACATCTGAGTCAGAAGCAGCAGGAAAGCGAGGAAACAACTGAAGGAGAAACACAGCAGGTGGAACGAGAGAGAGAGTCTGATATTTTGGTGAAGCTCTAGATGTTTTATTCAAGGAGGAAGGATGGAAACTACAAAGCCATCTACTCTAACTGCTTACACACGGCTTTGTCTACACTCTTTCCACAACACCATTTATCCATCATCTGTCTGCAGAAGCAGCAATGTGTCTCTTTCATTACCTCGTTACTGTTAGACAACAAAATCACACACAAACTGAAAGAGACTTTTTATGCGCCTTGTTGCTTCTGATAGTCTACACAGGGTGAAATATTAGGATTCTCGCTTTGCTTTTATGTTTAATTTGGTATTTCCACTCAACGATGTTTGAAATTATATAGAGACAAATAAGTTTCACAGAACTGTTTCTACTACTGTGTCTCAGAAATCCTAAACCTAAAAATATGCAAGTATCCATTTCAGAAGATGAGATATTTCATTATTTCACTTTGCACTTGTCTAAGTGGCTCACTCATATATCCTATACTGGGCTCTCAGTGCAGCCCATCACAGTCCAGCCTCCCTCCTTCTCTTAAGCAAAGAAAATTCACTTAACAGGGCGGAAGATGAGGACTAGCTGCTGCTTGTAAACAGAAGGTTTGAGCAGGCAAGTGGCTGCGTGTATGAGATGACCATCTATATGACATCGGCTCTCTAAAACAACACACACTGTAACGAATAGAAAAAGACTGAACCTGTGCTCTGACTTTATGATTTGAAACTCTTTTAAAAAATGAATATCCACCATTGTAACAGCAAAATAATGACAGCAAAACATGAAAATCACAATAGGTTCCCTTTAAACTGAGATATAAGGTGAGCTGAGAGCCCCCCCCCCTTCAGCGGATGAAAAGTGAATCCAGCCTTCTGGTGTCAAAGTGCCCATATATCATTCTGCACAGTGAAGCTCAAACATCCAAATGCATTAATAAGCACAACACTTCATGTATTTTCATGACTGCACCCTTCTATCAAGTGGAAATATTCAGGATGTCTAGTGCATCGCTTTAACCCGGACATGCTCGCAACACTCAGCCTGACAAATGTGGTGTCTTTGGAAACTTTGAGGTCTCCGCTTGAATTTCAAATAAAGCTCTGTGGGTGTGAGCAATGTTTGGCTGCACAGGAAGAGTTTCTAATGACTGTGGGATTCAGGGGGTCAGTGACTGTAAATATGGACGCGAGAGGAAAAGGGAACAAGAAAAAGAAAAGTGGAGGACTTGCAGAGTAAAAGGGCTATGGAGAAGAAAGTGAAGATAACAATATTTTACACAAATCACGTCTTTAAGAGTGAAGGCAGGAAAGCTATGAAATAAGAAATAAAAAGAAATCACTGAGCTGCGAGAAAAGAGAACAAGACAGGAGGACGGGAGACTCATTTTGCCATCTGTTTCCAATGTGTACAAGCGTATGGCATCTCCCTCTCTGCTCCTTTTATCCATCTCTCTCCCCTTCGCCTCTTCTTTTGGGCAGAGGAAGAAAACAGCAACGCCCAGCTTCACATTCCCACACTGACACATGACTAGAGACCTGGAGACTCACTAATGCTCAACTCAGACACGATTCAGTGATGAAAAGTGACATTTCTTCACCTCAGACGCAACCCAGCATCCTCTCAGTCCCAAGCCCACATCTACTGTACAAGCTGCATTCAACCTCTCTCTCTCTCTCTCTCTCTCTCTCACTCTCACACACACACACACACACACACACTCACACACACACACACACACACACACACTCTTGTACTCCGGGCAGGCTCAACATGCTTTGCCAAGCACAAAATTAACCAGAAAGCAAACACATAACCTTGTTGTATGGAGTGGATGAACTCGATTCAGCGGTTATCATAAAGGCTTCAGCCTACAGAGGTTTGAACACACAGCTGAGACCTTTCACTGACAAACACTGAGCTCTGTGAAACCTTCTGTGGGCTGCAGCATCCTAAATACAAAGGTTTTCAGGAGGCGCTGTGAGTCTGAGAATCAGGAATCTTTGGAAAGATGTAATACAAGGGGCTTAATCGAAAGGGGAATGTTTTCTAGAAAAGTTGACTTGTGCAGGAGAAACGTTTGGCTTAAATGTTGCTCTAATAAAAAGGACAAAAATATCTTTAAAACCATTTTACTTCTTTAATTTCCTCTGATTGGCAACGAAGACGCGCTGAAAGCTGATACATTTAACAAAGAAGAAGAAAAAAGCTCTTTATAAAGCTCGAATGTTCATTTAAAAAGTAACAAAATAATATCGGTCAACAGGGACCCCGTGTTTCTATCGCTCTCAGATCAATGGTGTCGTGTTTTAAGCAGACTCCCCGCACTTGCTGCGCTACCTGCGGGAAAAGTAAAAAACGCACAGCCGGCTCACCTTCTCCGGTCGTCCCGTACGCGCAGGAGAGAAGCAGGGCGACCTGAGCGATAATCCCAGCAACTCTTTTAGTTCCCAGATCCATGGTGAAGCGGTGAGAGGCTGCAGAGAAGCCCGGCGGCTGCTGGAGGAGAGAGACGACCGAACCCTCCGCTCCAGCTCCAAGAGAGATCTCCTCAAACCAGAACTGAAGGGGAGGAAGGGAGGCAGTGAGGGAGAGTGAGAGGGAGAGAGAGAGCGAGTCGAGGGTCTTACTACGCGTTCCCAGCGCCAGCTCCCGTGCGCCTCCCTCTCCTCTGAAAGCTCCTCTTCAGTCCATCGATGTTTAATAAGCGCAGTTTCAAAAGCCCTGCGCATTGCAAGATTGGGTCCTTCAGTTCCAATGGGGTAATAAATCCTGCCAGGCAGACTCGTTTCACGTGAAATGCACATTCACACACAAATCCACGCCTTACTTAACACTTCATTTTTATGGTGTGTGCATTTTAAATCCTACAAACCCGAATGCTTTTTTACAAAAAGTAAAGTAGTTGTGCAAGCGTCTAAATTTGTGTACATTTGGAGCAGGTTACATTCCCCTGTGGGCTTAAAACGTGCGCACAGCTGGGGAACAAACATTGTGAGAAGAATGGATCCTTTAAATTTTGCTGAGTCACATTAGTTTAAAAATAAAAATAAACAAGCAATACAAAAAGTGCATAAGAATGAAGGCGATGTGTGATAGCTAATAAAAAAGGCTGTCAGCTGTAAAAATCTCATATAAAGCCGTATTTACATTTCTTGGGGAGAAAAAAAGGGCAAAATGTGTACAACTCCAGGAGGTCACTGCCAAGACCCAAGCTAACCTAATCAGCTAGTGACTGTGCTTTTCATTAGCTACCACACAAAGATCTGAGCATCATCAATCTTCTCACCCAGCTCTGTAAGTAATCAAACAAGCATATTTTCCACAATCTTTGATTATCTCGTTGTTTTAAGTTGGGTGGATATTTTTAATTGTCACCAAGACACATGAAAAGTGTTTGCATTAGCATCCCATTACTGTCTTGAAAATGTATTCCACAAGTGCCCCGTGATTGGCTGTCTGGGCAACATTGGTGCTCATCCCTTTGAGATGCTGCAGATACATTAGAAGAACAGGTATGACACCCTGCGAATGCTGAATTAAAACCTATGTGAGGTCTGCAAAAGGAAGATTGTGGTATAAGCATAATTAATATATTTGTGAGACAAGTTCACCAAACTAAAGCATGCTCTGCTTTGTTCTCCTTTTTATGTCAGATGAAAACCATCATTTATAATATGATCCTCACGTTATTTTAAATAAGCTTTGTAACTTGTGGCTGAGACCACTTCTGTGGCCATAGATCAGTGAGCAAAGGGTTGCTTTCCCATAGACCTCTATAAAACCTGACTTGTTTGTAAACCTGAAGACGTGCCCCCTTCTGGCAACTGGAAATAATGCAGGTTTTAGGCACATATGTGCTAGCTTCCCTTTTCAAATGCAGAAGCTACAGTGTCCATCTTTATTTTAAACTGAAGAAGAATATCAGCCTGTGTGTTTTTTTAAAAAAAAATGACATTGTGCTACAGAGGGTACTCTGGATACATGGTCAGTGATTGTTGGGTTGTCAGTTGGGTTTTTCATCAAACCAGGCAACAATCGGGCACCATGTTGTGGAAACTCCTGTTCTGGAATAGCTGAGATGGATATCTCCCAATTTGAATTTAAACAATAACAATGCACTCTTTGAGCAAAATGGCAGCTGTCAAGTATTTCCCATCTATCCACGACAAAACAGACAACAAGAAAACCTGGCCTTTTTTTGACCCTGCGCCAAACCAGAAAAACTCTTTGCCCATCGGTTCCAGAAACGACTGCTCTGCTAACAACTTGAATGATGGTGTTGATCAGCAGCTCGAAGCTCCAGCAGCCTGGAAGACATCAAACATTTTGCCGGTGCCTGATTACCAGCCTCTGGATGTTTTCAGTGCGCCAGAAGAAGATCCTACTGTAGCGTCATGGAGCGAGGCGGATGATATCTGTGAGCTCTGCATCAGGCTCAAAGAAATTGAGCTATGCAACATGATAGGAGAGACAACGAGCAACCGGGAGAGTGAGTGTGATCGCAATTACCTGTGATGTTATTAGACAACTTAATAGCTCACTTTAGAGCCACGGGAGTTAACACAGTTGGTTACTGTGCAGTTTTGATGAGTATCATCATTAGTATAACTAAACTAAATTAGTATAATTTAGTCATCTGAAACTGATAAAGGAAAAGAGCAGAAGAGATATGAAAAGAAGTGAAACTGTGAAAAAAAATGTAATATATTGTACACAAAACATTCTGTTAGTGCTAAAAAGTTTTCAGATCCTACATGACTGTCAAACTACTACACATCACATGAGGAAGTCCTGCACTAAAACTGCAGCCTAAGTTAATTATGATAATACATGATTTAAAAATGAAAAATGCTCAATTTAAACAATATTTTTAAATGTGAGGTTCACCTGTATTTTTCATAGATGAGACCTAGATTAGATCAGTTCAATTTAAAGTCTGTCAAATGATTTATAAATTAATTGACTTGTCACTTTAGTTTTACATGTATTTATTCTCAAGTGCTTTTAAATAATAACAGAAATATTTAAGGTCTGTTAAATGTAGGTGGTTTAAAAATGCATTTATTTCACAGTGAAATATAAAAGCTTGGATTAAGTGAAAATACATAATATAATATAATATAAAGACTTTATAATATAATATAAAGACTTTTACCCTCTCTATAGCCTATTTAAGTGAAATTCTTGCAATATGTGATGCATTACGGTCTCTCTCTCTCTTTCAGAAAAATTTCTGAGGAACATCGGGTATTACAGGGTCAAGCAGAAGAGGAGAAAAAAGAAATAAAAAAACTCAGAAAGACAAAAATATTAAAATGAACTGCAATGACAAGCAATTACGCTTCTGAGCTGAAATGTTTTTCTGTTTGTGTGGGTTCTCAGTTTAGCCATTTGACTGTTTTTCCTACTATGTGATCCCAGAGGGAAGTAGAGTGCATCTTTGTCCATCAGTTTTTATCATTATACATTAAAAACACTGTGTAAACACTGGAAACCTGCAAAACCACAAAAATTCTAATATCACAAAAATCTAGTTCGTTGTACTAAACCTCAACACTTTCAGACAGCGAGTAGTGAGTTGTTTTTAAAATACATTTCTGACTGGCTGCCATGGCTCACTGCAACCATGCCAGCCACAGAAACCACAGCAAGAGAAACATTACAGGAGATCATTTACAGCCCAAAATGTTTAAGCTACTGTGGATTTGAATGATTTAGGGTTAAAAACAACCCTTACTTGTCTGTTAAGGGCAAAGTAGAATTTGGCAGATGGGGGAACTTTAAGGCAGCGCTGATAAATGATTGACCTTAAAAATTAATTCGTCCTGAGAACTCTGGTGGACTTGCTCTGATTGAGAAAGGCGATCAGCTCACTTGCTTATGGCTCTGATGTTTCCAAGTCTTTGTGGATTTAGGCAACTGTATTCTACAGAATACATTTAAAGTTGGGGAGGTGTGCTTTTTGTTGTTGTATTGTTTTTTTATTTCTAGTCCATTTTATTTACTGGTTATAACACCAGCACTGCAGCAGGACTGGTTGAATGAAGTAAGCAGTCACTGAGGGAAAGAGGAACGATATCTGCATTGAAGAACTGCTGGTCATCACCCAGTAATGACTTAGCTTCCGAGGGCAGATATGCGATTTCCTAAACTGGAAGTCTTGAAATATTGGACCCCAGGAGCTATATTACAATTAAATCAAGATGGCTGATGGATTTGCGAACCCATCAGCTAGTCTGATGGGTTTTATCAAGATCTGTGAATAGAAGGTGATATCAGAACCAAGTTTTGCAACTTGGCAATGATCTTGGAGCTTCCTATCTAGTAGAATGGGGAGACAGCTTTTATTTCAGTGGTCACTGCCACATGAAATATAAAAGTGTGGTGGTACTTTAAAGAAAACTGCTTTAAAACTTTGCTTATTTTGGCCACTAAAAGTCTTTTTCCTCCACCAGTTATATTCCTACTGCACTGTTTCACAACATTACACCTTCATTTACTGCTCAATCCAGAGTGCCGACATTAAAAGTGTCTCGGCTCTTCCCACAAAAACAACAACTGTGATCAAATACCATGCTTATTTGCATGATGGATACAGCAAGCTGATAAAAATTAAAGAACACTACACTTACCTACAGCTTTACTATAGTAATCATGTTTAAAGATGTAGAAATGTGCCAGCTACCAAACAGCTGTGACGATCTTGACCCTCTGTTGTGCACATGTATTGGTGTAGCAAGAAAATTAGCCAATATGTTTCCCATCTGACGCTTGATTGGCTTTTTGGGGGGCAGGGGTGAAGCAACAGCCACTCAGAATTGTCCCATGGATTTTTATTCAGGATTCTGTGAGCCATGTCTCCTCCTCATACATTGTCTTAGATAAAGTATATCAACAGCTTGCGCTGTGCATGCCATTATAATCTGAAGCATCCAGGAGCTGCTGCTAATTCAAATGACAGAACAACAACGTTGCCAGGCAGTCGCTGTAGGTGGCAATAGTTTGCTGTGCTCATGTGAAGTAAAGCTTGCATTGTGAGAGACAAAAGCATCTGATTGGCATGTAGAGAAGAGGAGGCTAAAAAGTTCCTCAGATAACCACATTCAAACTCTACTTTGGTCTGCTACTTTTTCATTGTATAAGGTTTTACAAACACACACATACACATACAAAATGCATGGAGTGGTCTGATGGCGCCCAGATTTTCTAGACATTTGGTTAAAATTTGCTCTACAGTTGGAAGGAAAATTTGTTCTTGGCTTTACTTAAGTCCAGAGTAAGGGGTGGGTTAAAGCAACCGTGATTCAACACACAGTAGTCGTTTGAGACCAATTTGTGTAACACAGAAGTGCCTGGGGATGAGGTTATAATGTCACATTCAACAGATCGGGTGCAGTGCAGAATATTGAGTGCATACATTTAGAGAGAGAAGCTTTCGGTTGCGTTTGGTCGATAATGCACGGTCAAGAAAAAGCCCTGAAAACAGAGAAGAGAGGGGAAGGCGTGCAGAGAGTCAGCAGGGGGATCTGATAATGAAAACCTACTGAGAGTATAGACAGCAGGGAATGAGATGATAAAAAACCTGTTGAGAGCAAACACAGTGGGGGAATCAGATACAAACACTCAACATTAGCATCAGACACCTCGCTGGCCTGTGGACATACCGCACACAGAGAAAACAGCTGCTGCTTAATGTTTAAATCAGACCAGTGAGAGGTTTTCAAACTATGTCAATGTGAGACGTGCAAAAAATTCAGTGAGAGAAAACAGCAGGCTTTTGGTGGCAGAGGTCAAACTGAGAGTGACACACAGCAAGAAAGTTACAGTAGATTGATAAGGTGAGATAGAAAATGACAATTCCTAACATTTTAGAAGCAGGTAAAGGGATAATAAATGCACTTTTTTTTCCTCTTTCTCTTTCAGCTCTGAACATCAAAAAATCCTCAAAGAGTAAAATAAGTGGAAGAAAAGACAGACAAGTCTTAGATTTTGTAGAGTCTGAAAAGAAAAACAACAACTGCACAACACGGGTGTAGTTTCGACTTTGTGAAAGGAAGATTAGTTTTTGCCTCGTCTGACAGGTTTGACAGAATCACTTGGCAGTTCTCAGTGAAAGTCTACAATGGGACACGGGGGAAAACCAATTTGCTTCTTTTCAAATAGAAAAGCTTTCAAAGAATTGTGTGTAAAAAGTGACCAGATTTTCATTTACAGGTTAAAGAAAGAAAATAAGACTCTTTGTGTCCATTTGGCTTGGCACTAGTGAATACAGTACAGATGAAAGCAGAACAAAGGAGTTAATTGTGACCCAGAAGTTACCCATCAACAAACACTTTAATGTCCCTCCATCCTCCAAAGCAGAGTTTGATCTCTCTGGAGTTAGTCAGTTAAACCTGGATGGAGCTCATTTATCAGACTGTAACATCTCATCTTGTCTGGTTGGAGATTTTGGCAGCAGAAGGAAATCCACCCAAATTGTGATGACAGCACATCGTGACAGGCCTGTGGAGAAGTGCTCGTATGATGAGCATGAAAGGCCACTGTCAATTAAATGTTAACTTTTGCTTCAATATATCTCTAATAAGATAGTCCCTTCAGCCACCCATGTGAAAAAACTGCCTTACTTTTGAATTATCAAATTGTTTGAGCGTGCCCTATGTGGCCTGGGGGATTTTATAGTCTGGTAGTGTAATAATGCTCATAACAGTGTGATGGGGCACTGTTAGAATAATCAATCCTCTATTTTAAAATTGGGACACTGAACAAAGCTCAGCAAAGTTTCCATTCTGCCAGAGCTGGCAGGGAAATGAGACCAAAACAGGAAGCACACCCATGAATTTATCATTCACACAGACTGCAAATTTTGCACTTGTTGGTTGCTTTTTCTTTACTTTTACATTTAACTCGTACTAAAACCTTCTCAGTCGGGTTAAGGTCAGTGAGCTGATACAACTCTGTCACGCTTCTTTGTCAAGAATCCTTTAATATCCTTGAGGTGTGTTTTGGGTCACTGTCTCAGATGTTGCGATGTACATGGTGGTTAAGTCTTGTTTGATGATAAAAGCCTGAGTCACACAGTCTCCATCCAGCTGATTTTGAGATGTATGTGCTGCTTGGACTGATGCAGTTTCTAATGGAGTGAATCAATCCTTTGCAGCAGTGGCTGTCATGAAACAGCTGCTTAGCAGGCAGGATGTCCACCCAGATGCAAGATTTGGGAGACCTGAGTAAACTCAAAAGGCAGCTTTTAATGCTGAGCTCTCACAAAATATAAAACAATTGCAAGTTGGGAAGAAGAAGTACAAAACTACAAGTCTTTTATAAAAACACAGAACAATGAGAAACACAACTGAATGTAAAGACTTGTGGAAAAGTTACAAAATTAAACAAGAAAGAACTAACTATTACTAAGACAATAACTCTGACTTACAAGCCTGAAACAGAAAAACAAAAATACAGAGAGCAAAACCAAAAACCCACACGAGCCAACAAAAAGATAAAAGCCTGGCTCCAAGGCCCAGACACATGACGATGGCCACTTTTGGTCTTCCTTTCCAGAATTTCATCACAGCATTTCATGGTTCTTGTGACTGAACTTGGTGTCTTTTGGTGATTAAGTGCTGCTTTGCTTTTCTTAGCTGAGCGGGGAAAACAATTACCCAATGAATTACCAACGTAGGCAGATAGGACTGTTTTTATGTATACCAGCAGTAGCTCAACACAGCACAACTGATGGTCTAATTAGAGGGTGAGAAATCCCACAAACTTTTGACAAGTTGTCTGTTAATTAAAAAGCACCCCGGGCATTAATGCTGGCAAGGATACTGCCTTTCTTTTGTAAAGTTGTGATCACAGCAAACACTTTGATGGATCTAAAATCTGACACATATTCATGAAATTATATACAGGTTTTATTTGCCTTCAGTACCTTATTAATTTTGTGTTTAGTCTATATATTCTTACTGGTTTTATTATGTGACTCATATCTCTCTTCAGTGTTCTCATATTTTATTGTAATTTATTATCAGAGTAATTTATTTCCATGCTTACACTATATGTTTACTTTTATCTTTGCTGGGCTATATTAGAAATGAGATCACTGCCTTGGTGTTTCTCAGTAAGAATAAAAAGCTGATGAAAGCTAAACTTTTTAGATCGCAGACTAATTGATGACACTAGATTGCCTCACTCCCACTTTGTAGAATAAACCAAACCAAAGAAGTAAAAGGTTTAGTGATTGAATAAATGCAAGCAAACTTGCTTTTATTTGAGCACTCATTCAACCATCAGCTCCCAATGGATCCTTCACTGCACTAAACCATCTCCTCTTCTGTCAAACGCAGAGGAATTTCTTTCTCTGACCTGCCAAGTTGGTCGGTAAAAGCTTTCAGCAGATTTTGAACCTGATCCCCGACCAGCAACTTGTTACTTCTGCACCACATAGCAATTAATGAAATATTTTTCCTTTACCATGGTAACTTCCTGCACAGCTAAACAGAGATGCTGAATGGACTTCAGAAAAATAGAACGAGGAGCTGCATGAGAATGAGCACAGAGGGAGAGGGAGGCCAGTGTAGATGTAAATACAACTGAAAGTAAGTAATATAGATGGTTTTTAATTATGGCTTCATCTATGATGGGTATTTTTTAATCTCTGCATCTCCATTTAGCTTAAATTCATTTCATTATACTTCATGAGCAGAGCTGAAAATTCCTCCTGACAGAGTGTGAAAATAGGTGAAAGGATCAACTTGGGATCTGTTAGTATTTCTGTGCAAGTCTTTGGATAAATATTGATAAGAGAGAGAAGCTTTTCATTTGAGACCATTCACTAATGTGCTGTCTGAGCCACTTTACAGTCATATCATGTTTGTTTCTACAAATCAGGACCTTTTTCGTAACAGAGCATGGAGACAAAACTTACTATAATACACCAAATCTCTGACTGGGAGCAACCAAACCTGGCACGCAGGTACGTCTTAGGCCTCTGAAGGTTTTATCTATATCACATTATCATGTTGTAATGCTGCCTAGCAACCAGAGGATTTTTTTCCCTGTTTTGTTTACAAATGGTCCCAAAGGACGACTGTTAAGAGACGACTATTCATAAAGTTTGGGAAAGCTGCAGTCAGCTGAGAAGGAAGAAGTCATGTGGATGAGCGATGAAACGTTTGTCTCAGTGAAAACGCTGCATCCAAATGAACAGAATCAACTTTCTGGGAACAGACTTCACAGTTTCTGAGGAGAAAACAGCAGAAAAGAGAGAGGGAGGGTGGGTGGGAGGTTAGGGGAAATATTCGACACCGAGTTAATGAAATGCTGCAGGTTAGATGGTGCAGAGATAATGTTTGTGGTCGATCTCATTAGAGATGCTCACATCTCCAACCCAATGCAAAAAAAAAAAGATTAAAGTTGAGCTTTTTTCCCCACAAGATTCAGCAGCAAAATTACCAGCATGATGAATAAACATTATCAAATAAATATAACAGCTTTCAGCATGTGAATGGGCTACTGCACAGGTAGGCCTGTGCTTCCAAGCATTTTGTAAGCAACTTTTAAAACATACTTTAAACTTTATTCATCTCCATGGGGACCAAATGCTGGGAACAGCCCAACTGATTTCACTGTGCATTCTATGACCATTATCAGCGAGTATGATAATGGGCATTTGGGAATAAACTATGATAAATTTTGACATTTGAAGTTTTGCATTTGTCCAACAGGGAAGCGCATATTGGTGCTGTCACTCACCGGTTGCCTCAACAGTTAGATGGCTCATGTAAATGCTTGCAGATCCCCTGGAGTTACATTTGAACATGCTGGGTACCATTTAGCATCATTTTGCAACTTGTAGGGTTTCTTTGAATGAGGTGTATTTGAACCAAAATCAACATCTTTTCCTAAAGTTGAAGCAAATATTGGTGCCTAGACGTAACTCAACAGAAATGAAAGCAAAAGTAAAGATAAAGAGAGGGTAGAAAGAAAACTAATCAAATAAGAAGCACTTGGGCAAACCTCCATATGGCACCTCACTCTTTGGGCAGTATTTACTTTTAAGCGACCAATATTGTATTTTGTATATATTCACTATTCTGCCCTCACAAATTATCATGCCTCCCTTAAAGGGCAGCACATTCACTTTGGGTTTTTTTTTTTTTTTTTAAATAAGTGTGTAGTAAAAATCAGATGAAGGTAATATGACAGGCGTTTCCTTTGATTATATTAATATGTAGAAGTTAGTAATGGATAAAAAGTATAGATTTGTAAATAAGTGAACATATAAAACTTGAGCTTATTACATAATAACTAACTAGGCACTTCATTCGTTTTCTCTTAGCAACACATTCCTTAAAGATATAACACATTTTGGGGTCAACTTGAAAGAAAGGCAGATGTGAATGTAATAAAATTGAGATGATATTTTAAGTCTTTATAAGTTGCTTTGTAAATGTTGACAATACACAGCACCTCATAGTTTCTAAGTTCAAAGACTGTTCTGGTAATTTTCGAATTAACCTTGAAGACTGTGGTTGATGTAAGCCAAATTTTAATGGGTTGTTAAAATGATTCTACTCTACACCCTTACAAAGTTTAATTGGAATTCATTAAAAACAAATTATGATGTTTACAGCCAGAAAAAATTACACACATGCACACAAACACTACCAACAAACATGACCTCCTTGGCGGAGGTAAAAATGTCTAAACAGGAATGAACCGTGGCTTAATGGTAGATTGTCTGTCACAGATCAAAATGGCATTGTTTGAGGCCCTGAGGTAAGAGCAGGTTGACGGCGCCAAACTCTGAGGAAACAAAAAGCTGGAAAGTCCAACAAAGAAGCTGTTATAACTTCTTTGCAGTGTTGCACTTTCTTTTTAACTTCCTGAGTATAAACACCCTAAAAGAGAAATGTTTTTCAGGCAGTCCTGCCAGAAACTCAATTAATTAGGTTCCAAACTCACAGTTAGCAATTGCTCATAGTTTTACACAGCTAATTTAAACTCTTCATCAAATTAAATGATGTACAGTCTCTAGTACAAGACTCCCAGAAAGCTAAAGTGACTGACTAGTGCTGCCACAAACCAATCCAGCTATTAATGAACTCATTGCTGGTAGAGTATTTCACAAGTTAAACTTGCAAATCGTCCCTATGCCTTCAAACATCTCGAAGCACATTTCTTTCCAAGATGAAATTCTCTGACTCAAAGCAGTGGAATCATCCTGCATCATGAAATGTAAGGGAGAAGCACATTTATTAGTAGATAATGGAGTAAAGTGAGGCATTAAAGGCTCAAAATGTCTCTAACATGATGAGTCAGATTGCAGCTGAATGATGTGAGCCCGGGCTACTGCTTCGCCTTTTGTCCACGGTTGTATTTGTGTTGAATAGCAGATGGAGCGAGCTGGTGATCAGTGCATTCTGCCTCTGCTTTATATTCACAGCAGCAGCTGCAGGCTGTTGGAGGCCTGCTGCCTGACCGGCCGGCCAGTTGGCTGAAGCAGAAAAGACACTCAGAGTTTCTTTGAGAGCAGAGCAGAGATCAAGCTGCTGGGAGCCAGAAAAGAGGGAGCAAAATTAACGAGTTCTACAAAGAAGTCCAGTCTTCTGTGTACTGTAAACTCTCTACTGCATTCTAGGTACTAAGGGCTGGAATGAGAGTTCCTCTGTTGGAAATTAAAGAGCCATTTAAGTCAAATAGCACAATGAGTTACCCACTGTTGTATCTGGTGCTTTCTAGAGTCCAAATATAAAATATTACAGCTACAATAGATATCAGTGTATTGCATGAGAATCGGGGTTGGATTAATTGGATAGTGTTATATGTGTATAATTCAGGAAACCTCAAGTTTTCTGTGTGGTTGAATTGGTAGATATAGATATTCACTTTCATTTCATTTCATTTTTACACCACCAAATCACAACAGCTGCTTCAAGGTGCAGGATTTTACCAACATGGAACTGCCACAGAGTCGCAGATCTACAAATCCTAACAGGCATTGGACTCCAGCTTCATTGGAGCTGGAGGAGTTTGTCTACAGGGAACTGTGTGCATGTCTTGAAATGGTTTACATGGTTACATCTAATGCAGGTGTGTCACGATACACTGAAACTGATGAACCGATGAGTGATATTTAAAAATTAAATATCGATAATAACAATAATCATCTATCCTCTTCCGCTTATCCAGTTCAGGGTCAAGGGGAGTCTATCCCAGCTACTGTAAGGTGAGCCAAGGTACACCACAGTCAGGTCGCCAGTCTATCACAGGGCTAACACTGAGAGACAGACAATCAGTCGCACTCGCATTCACACCTATAGGCAATCTCTTGGGCTGTGGGAGGAAGCCGGAGTACCCAAAGACACGTGAAGAACCTGCACACTCAATACAGAAAGGCCAGATGGTGGATTTTAACCCAGAGCCGTCTTGCTGTGAGGCAAAAGTCCTAACCACATTATACTAATATTAATCCAGCAGCAGTAAGTACTGAAGCTTGAGGCTTGGCAAAAACGACTCTATTTGTTTTTTTTGACCAGTTATCTTGCAACAACTAACTTCTTCTCAGCTGCTACTGCAGTATCAGTGAGAGTTAAAGAGACAGGATTTTTGGGATGTGGATAATTTCCTTATTGATTAACATCAATCTCACTGAATAGTTTAAAAGTAAGAAAACACTTAAAACAGCGAAATCTGAGCAGTGTAATGGACAAGGTTAAATTCAGTCTGTAGAAATACTTTGGATATACTGTTGGGGAAATTCTGGAGAAAAGCAATCTCTGCAGCTTCTGTAGCTTCTCAGCATCCTACAGCTGGAGGGTACCTTAGCCAAAACTAGCATAACACTTTCTATCTCACAAGAAGGGCGTGCATAAATATAAGCAACAAATGAAGGACCAAAGAAAAAGTAAATTGATTAAAGTTGTCATCTCTGGTCCTTCTGCTTTGAACCATCTTTTTTACAGTGTTATTAGAGTGCAGTTGTAAGTCAGTAGAGCACTCTTACTGCACTCTAAATATGTTTAATGTGTCACTGGGAATATGAAATTTTGATTAACATCTCAGTGCAGGAGTAAATGAATCACCATTCAGCTGGTTAACAAACAGCATTGAGAGCACATTGCAAGGTTGCTTATCCATAAAAATCCGTTTGCATGTAGATACTAGCTGTGCATTATTTCAAATTAAAATTCTGATATAAAACACTGTAGAGCTTCTATTACCAAGCATCATATTAACGTGCATTTTACATTTCCCCCCAAATAGACTGATGCTTCCTTTTCAGTTTTAAGCTGAATGAATGAGTTATTTTCATAACCTTCAAAAACCCTGGAAAAAATCTCTGCAACTCCGTCAACAACACATCAAGGTGCAGTCTCAGAGGATGCGGGGTAGAGAGTGGGTGTGGGGTGAGGGGGTGAAGGTGTGTATATGTGCAGAGAGGCATCCCAAGGCCAATTTCAGTGTACCATCACATGTTTGAGTATCTTTGTAATAAATAATGAAAGCAAATATATATATTTTTAAAATTCCTGTTTAAGTGGAAAGCTTTAAGTACACGATACTACACCAAGTGAGTCCAAATAATGCTGGAGTTGTACATAGTCATTGTACCACGACATGTAAAACATTTAATCTGAACATTTAAAAAAATGTTTGCACACACTGAAATCAATTACAGCCCATTTTCTGTGTTTCTGGTATTTTCTGGTATTCTGGTATGTGTCATTGTTTCATATACATGTCATATAGATATAAATAACATACCATTTGATGTCAACATATTTTTGTTACATTTGCAGTGCTCGTGGTTTTATATTATTATGATTCTGTTCTTTTTATGAGTATATCCTTCTGCTTTGTTTCACATATATACTGTTGCTTGGCCAGCTTTAGCCATGCTAGCATCAGCACAGGTAGAAACAGACACACATCACAGAATCGGCCATGCATCGGCCTAAATACAAATGGAAAACTACAAAAATAAAAATATAGATGACTTTCAGATTAGTAAAGCTATCAATGGATCCACTGTTCCCATAGCAAAAACACATTATTGGGAGCATAATACACTGAGCAGCATATCAGTCAGCATAGAAACAATGCCATAAATTTAAGGAACAAAGGTCAAATTCTTCATGCGTGTACATGCACAGACCACATGTGCATACTGTTGTGCACATAAACTCACAGATGTATATGACAACTCAAGTTTGTGGCATTAAATTTGTATTTTAATTCTAAAAATGTAATACAATACTCACACCAGGCCATCTGACAACAATAGCAATGCGACATTCATTCATCGTTCTTCCTTATTCTGAGGCTCGGTTTGGTTTCAGCAGGCTGTTTCGACCATGTTTACATCCCTAAGTGCTTTGAGCTGCTGCTGATGTAAAAGGATGATTAGATATGTGGATTACTGTAATGAACAGTGGAACAGATGTAACTAATAAAGTGGTTGCTAAATGTATGTAGCATGACTTTACTGGACTATACATTCATTCTTTGTTCTCAGAATGTACGTAATTTCTTTGTCTGTTTTCTGATGTATATAGTTTTTTCCCCATTTTGTTGTTCTCAATTTTATAAAGTTAAAAAAAATCTACTCTACATTAGGCCCTCATTTTTGCGGAACCATTTTTTTTTTTTTTTTTTTAAGGGTGGTGACATATTTTTAATCATTTATCAGAGAGTTGAAATGATTGACTATTCATGTTTTAACACTCATCAAAAAAGTTTGATTGTTACAGTGTCTTTTGCACAGGTGAGTCTGGAGTATAAAAATGCCTCAACTGTTTTGAGAACTGCATTAAGAGTGATGGGAATGATATACCTGATGTGAGAACTGCACCAAAGTGATTGAGAAAACCTGTAAACTCTGAACACACACTTTCTGAATTTACATATTTCTATCAAATACCAGTGATGCAAAGAAAAGTTCATCGAATTTCTCAGGCCTCAAATAAGGACAGTTTCTCCATCACATCTTTGACAACGAGTGACCTGGGTTAAATTTAAAGGCCTTCCTTAAAGTTCTTTTTTTTTGTAGCATTCATTCTGACTAACTCGTCATTTAGTTTACATTTGTGAATAAAAAGACTTGAACATTATGGATCCTTCTGATGTCTCAATACCATAACACATGCTGTAAATGTGCATTTACCGCTCGAACAACCAGCTACTTGCTTTCATTTCGAGGTTTTTAACCATTAGTAGAACACATTACATTTACTCTTTTGTTCCATAACCGCCATTTCCTATTAGGGTCCACTCTTTGCTCTGCCACACGTCCTTACAAGGCTACTCAAATATTCACATCTTGAACCATTTGTGGTGATGTTGTGTGCATTTCTATGGATTATATTTCTCGTAGTCGGGGTTTCTTTTCAAATAAATTTTAATTTCTTACATTTTGCTATAAGTAGATTTAACTGGAAAATATCGGCTCATTCCACCCAATCTTGTATTATCTAGATGTTTTTTGTGTTTTTCTTTTATAATTCAGCTCTTCAGTGAAGCAACAAAATCATTGTTTTTTCTTAAGTATTTAACTCGCTCTAAGAAGGGCTGAAACCAATCCCGGCTAACACTGGGCAAATGGCAGGGTATAAACTCAACAGGCTGACAGTCCATCGTGGGACAAATGGTACAAGTGTTTTATTCACACAGAATAAATACATAACCCAAAGTTCACTATTGGAGACAGCATGGTAGGCAGGTTAGTATGGCCTCTTCACAGCAAAAAGTCCTGGGTTCAAGCCTGTTTGGAGTCTTTCTGTAGATTACATGTTGTCCCTGTGCCTGTGGGAGTTTCCTCAAGCTACTCTGGTTTCCTCCCACATTTCAAAGACAGACCCATTTGGTTAATTGGCCATTCAAAATTGGACATAGGTTGATGTGAGCTTTCTTGCCCTGTGATGGCCTGGCGAGCTGTCCAAAGTGTAGCTTACCTCTCACTTTATGTTAGGTGGATGCATGGGCTGGTGCCTAATCTGGATCACCAGTAAGGAGATGGATAGAAAAGTTTTTTGGTACCTTTTACAGTATCACTTGTGCAGGGAGTATAATCTGTGTTTTTGTGGTTAGTGTTTAAAGAAGAGTCACAAGAGTTAGAGTTTTCATAAGAACAAAATTCTTTTTTGTAATTTGAACTTTTGTATTTTTTTTGTCATCATGAAATAAGGGAACAGGGCCACCTGACCATGAAACTGCTTGATATCAACTGTCCAATTAATTTTCAGACTCAAAAAAAAAAAGTGGGAGATTGTGTATGAAAATGGTTGTTATTCCTAAAGGCTTTGTGCAAAATTTTTATTAAACCCCCTCGAATTAAAGCTGAGTCTGCTTTTCACAGCCATGATGACTGATTTAAAGTCCAGCATGGTGTTGTGTTGAGACAAAAATACAAAAACTATGCCTTTGTTATTCCATAATTTGTTGGACAAATTAAGAATCTTGTTTTCAAACCACACAAATTGCAGAGCGTTTTGTCCAGCCCTCACATATTTTTTCAATCCACATTTGTTTCCCTCCCAGATCTGTTACATGGTTACAACTTTATTTTAGCATCTGAATTGGGTTTCAGTAAAGTACAGCTGTAGCACTGAAATACAAATAATGTCAGTTATGATCCTTGCACAAAGACTGTGCACCCTTTCCCCCACACCCAGCATTGAGCAGGTAGTGCCCAGCAGTCACGGGAAACACTTTGAGCACTACACTTACTCCTGCACCGAGCAACACACTGGCCAAGTCTGAAACAAACAGACAAAAAAAAAAAAAAAAAAAAAAAAAGACCAATTGACAGATTTCTTGAAGTATTAGGAAGATTCAAGACAAACTTTTGTGACTTTATAATGCTCTGCAGCTCAATATTGTTCAGAGTCTGTATCGAGTGGGTCCATCAGTAAGGTTTAAGGTTAAAAGTTACCTGGAAGGAAGTGAAGAAAATGTACTTTGACTGTTCTATACAAAAAAAAAAAAAAGAAGTTTGTGTCTACTAATGTAGATATGATGTACAAAAGTAGTCAGGTCACCCTTTAGTAAGAAGAGGCTCTGTTATGTGATAACAGAGTCAGAATTTCTGTTTTTCTTATCTGCTTTCCTTTTGGGCTTCTCAGCAGCACAAACCTTTGAGTCGAGTCACGTAACCTTTCTAAAAGCACCGAACTGCAGCAACATTTGAACAAAAGTCATTAAAATGTCATTTCACCTTTGCCAATTTCAACAACATATGCCAGACATAATTAAAACTACACAGCAAAGAGGAAGTCATAATTAGCCGCTGACAAAATGTTTCTACACAAAGTAGTTAGACTGACGTGATGAAATAAACTTCATCTGGGACAAAGTTAACAAACAAGTATCACTCAGATCACCTTCACATCATCCTGCTGTCAATCCTTTGACAATCTGTGATCAATCAAGTCCCACTGAGAAGATTAAATTTAAGAATATATAATATTAATCAGGGGCACAAACACCAACTAGACAAGTACCCATTTAATTATCTCTGCTGTCTGGATTTAATGAAGTTCACCAAGAATTAATGATTTTAAAAAAAGTGCACGAAGCTCACTGCTAACTAGATCCACACTTGTCTGTTTTTCTTGGGGTTTTGTGTAAGAAGGTGAATTGTTAGCGAGCGTTAGAGAGCCTCAGGTGTCGATAGTTCTGCTTTGTTTAATCCTTACCTGACAGGTGGTGAGAAATGCCTTCAGGCTGGCAGTCCGATGAGGGCGGTGGCAGGTTTCACCAGAGAGGTTTTTCCTGCCTTTGCTGGGTGGACTGCAGGTTAGCTGCATTTCATCAGATCTTTTAGAGGAGAGTAATGAGGGTTTGTTGAGCTGACAGTCTTTTGTCTGTCTGCAGCTATATGTCTTTATCACTACAGGTCCAGGGAAAGTATACTTAGTATTGTAAGACTCATGCTTGGTGTATCTGATATAATTTAAGGGAGCTGCATTATCCATTTGTACTTATTACTAAAACCCACTTACTTTGCATTAAACAAAGAGACCATAATAAGAATGCACTACTTGATTTGAAGTTAACATTAAAATGTTGTTTCTTTCCAGGTCCATTTTTATATTCTGGAACTATAGGGTAGCTTTCTATGATTCTGTTCTATATAAACCCCATTTACCTCAGGATTTTCACTTCCTCAATCCATCCACTAAACTAGAAACTAGTTGCCTTCACTTTCATTCACAGTAAGAGAGCTTATGATTTTAGTTAGCTATAAACAGTTATATATGAACAAAACTTCATAAATATTCATATTGTATTATTCAGCATTAGCAACATGTCCTACAAAAACTCCCACCTATGCTGTATTGTGTTTTATTGGGTCACTCTGCAGTGAGAGGTTGACTGCAGACACAGTGGGAGGAAGGGTGACATGCAGCGAAGGTCCCCTGCAACACTAACATTTATCTTAACCACCCAGCCAATTAATTCGTATTTTGCAGGGGGAAAAGGAGTTAAAATCTACTTCTACTGTAGATTTCCATGAACACATTTAGTACCACGGTGGCACGGTGGTTAGCACTGTTGCCGCACAACAAAAAGGTCCTGAGTTCAAAGCCAGCATTAGCTTCCTGGCAACTTTCTGCAGTTTAGAAAGCAAGCTTCTTTGCCTTCTTTGTAAAAAAATTAAACACGGGCATTTGTCAGCACTTGCAAGCCATTTTTTACGCAATGCATGCACTTTAAGTCAGTGCCACCTGTCAAAATCAACAGGACATGAAATCTGAAGAACTGATAGCTCAGGTTTGAGTTATATATGAATTATGTAACACGATTTCACTTGAAACCCAGATGAAAGTTATACTAATCAGTGTCCAGCTCCAGTGCTTTTTTGTTCTCATCTCACTCTTGGAAAAAAATATTTAATTATTTAATAAAACATCAAATTTGTCAGTGAAGAAAAAAAAAAATAGTAACACCAACAAACATGACTGGGCCTCAGAAAAAAGTTCCAATCAATATAAAGTAGGTGAGCAGGAGATATTTAGTCTGCTTGAAAGATTTTCTTCTGCACCACTGTGAGGGTCTTGAACCCCTTCTGCTCTGGCTCACACTGCCTGATTCAATTCAATTCAATTTTATTTATACAGCGCCAAATCACAACAAGTCGCCTCAAGGTGCTTGTAAGGTAGACCCTACAATAATACATACAGATGCAAATGATTGCAGTGACTCCTGTCTGAGGCTATATATATGAAAGTGTACTTAGACAACATCCTTGATTTACTAACATTAAAAATAGCCTCAAGGTGTTTCATAGACTAAGCCTGGATTTACAGTATAAAACCAGGGCAGAGAAGAAAACAACAGCATTAAAAGCGAACTCTGAATAATTTTATGTTTTATCTCTGAAACACTGGTGTTAAGACAACAACAGACAGCAAGTTCTCTAATCCTGTTGGTCTCCCTTTCAGGGCATTTCAGGTTTCGATTGTTTTGGAACAAAGCTGATCAGACCGGCACCAGCCTCCTCGAAGCGCCAGACGTCTGAGCTGTTGGTCGGTCCACTGCAGCTCATCTCTTCCAGGAATTAACACACTTGCTGCTGGATTACACAACACCTCTACTGTTGCAAAGCTCAGACAATTAAACATCAGCATAATGGCTGAAAAAGAAATAAGTCTATGATATACTTACATCAAACTTCTTATTTTGTTGCCCTCTCTATGAGAGCCCAATGAACATGTGGCTTTTTGTGGCTAACGCTGATTTTTAAAGAGTAAAACAATGACAGATCCCATTCGAAGTGAACGCAGGCTCACTAAATAATCGTTTCAGGATGAAAATCCTCAAAATAACTCATCTGTGCACCAGATCGAGATTGGTTAACCACTGTGGGAGATTTTGGACTGATGAGTTCAGCAGCTCTTCCACCACCAAAGCACCAAATGAGTAAATATCTTTTGAAAGTTGTGTTCATCTCTCCAGTAGAGTTCAAGACACTTTGAAAATCAAAGCCAAAGGACACTGAAGCTGTGCTAGTGACACATTGTGGCCCGTAGGACCCTATGCTGGTTTTCCTTTAAACTGGCGATCCTTTTGGCATACACATTTGTTAAATTGAAAGAGGACTTCAATTTCCTTAACTATTACCACCTGTGCATTTATTTTAAATACATGTTTACTACTTACCATGAAGACAGCACCAAAATCTTTACCGAATGCTGCGGAAAAAAGCAGAGTGCTTAATCAATCACTATAATCAGTATCACTATAATGCTGTGATATTTATAAAATTATTATAGTCAAAGAATGATTCAAGTAAGTGTTGCAGCACAAGGACTGCGCAGTGGGGAACTGGAGGACTGCCAGCATGGAGGATGCTTTCATGAGAGTATTTGGATAGAATTATTCCTTCAGATTTTACTGGATTTGCACTTGTGTTTTTCTTGAAGACTTGCAGGAGGGTAAGGCAGGTAAATGTTCTAGGGAGCTGGGATGGTGAAAGATGTAAAGTTGAGAGTTTCAGGTAAGTGACAACAAGCTGCTAGCTTGACTTTTTAGGTAGGTCCTTGCTTTACTGATGAACCTTTTGGAGATTTCTTGATTTTGCTGGTTTACTCTTGGTCAAGTCAAAGCATGAATCAGGAAGAAAACTAGGAGAGAAGATGAGGTCACATAATTAGAACCTCCCAGGTAAGTAAATCACAAGTTACTATAACAACTTGGCAAGGATTGAAGATTTCAGATGGCTGTTTAAATCTTTGGATAATGAGTAGATAAGAAGCAGATGTAACAGGAGATACCAGAACCATTCCCAAACTCCACCGGAGAGCAAAGAGAAAGGGAGAGAGTAAAAGAAGGCAAATAAGTAGCAGGAGCCCACCAAAACCCAGACAGTGAAGGGATGTTCTATTACTACTGCATCCAGTGAAGCAATGATGCTTAATCAAAACCCATTTAGTACAGTAGGATGATCCTCATGGCTAATCCATTGTTCAAGTGTAGAGTTAAATGGAACACAAGGATTTGCTTCTGGATGAAAATACACCATTGCTAATTCTATATATATAATTCTTGATGTTCAACTATTTGAATATGGATGTCCAAGCAGCCCGATACTCTCAAAAAAAGGAATAAAGTTCTAACATGAAGACAGCTGACAAGATATTAATCAACATGTCAATCAGCTGAGTGTAAATTGATTCCACCAGAGCTTCTCTATTTTTGTGCATTAATGGATTAATTAAGGAACGGAGGAGAAGGGGTTTCATTAAACCTGAAAATAGCATTTCAATTTGCCTCCTTCATTAAAAATGTTTTTGGGAGGAAATTTGTCTGAGCCCAGATCATCAGCTCAATTATAGTGCGGAAATGAATCATGTAGTTCATAAATTACTTATGCACTGGGGTTTAATGTGGATTTACTTGGATTGTATTTTTGTTGTAATTTGAAGTTATTGAACGGTAGATACGTTTACTCTTCTCATACAGCTGCCAATGTACAGCTCTTCCTCAGCATCAGTGCTGCATGTAAGTGCAGAGCTGAAGAAAAGCTTTATCCAGATAGCTCAATTACCCTGACTCTGGGCTGCTGAACATGGCGTGAAGACAACAGGCTCCCCAGTTATCTGTCAGTCAGAATAACAAAAAGATGAAGTTGACATCATCCATAGGATCTGGGCAAAAAATTCTGGAGTCAAAGCATTTTTTTAGCATATATACAAGCTTTTTTAATATATTTAGATATTTGGGGAAGAGGGTGGATTGCCAAGTTATCAGGTAACACTGACAAGCTGAGCTGCATCCATGAACTGTAAAGAGAGCAGACTTTCTGTCTGCCACAGATTACCTCCAAGATGCCTGGAGAGCTAAAAAAAATAAAAAAAAGAAGAAGAAGCCTGCAGAGGTTAGAGCACAAGCTTTATCAGTTTGTGCCCTTTTTCAGGGTGCAAAGAAGAGTTATTATAGTTTAGATTTTCTCATTAGTTTTCGTTTTCACTTTTTGTTTTTAATTCAGCTTAGTTTCCAGAGTGGATTTGCTTGTTTCAGTTTCAGTTTAGCTTTCATCTGAACAGGCTGATCCGAAGGGCCAGCTCTGTTCTAGGATGCCCTCTGGACCCAGTGGAGGTGGTGAGTGACAGGAGAATGGTGGCTAAGCTGTCATCCCTGTTGGACAACATCTCCCACCCCATGCATGAGACTGTGACAGCACTGAGCAGCTCCTTCAGTGGGAGACTACGGCACCCACGGTGTGGGACGGAGAGATTTCGCAGGGCTTTCCTCCCCACTGCTGTCAGACTCCACAATAAAGACTTTTGCAGCTAATCAAACACACAAACCCACACATGTGCAATAAGACTGCTATATGTGCAATTCTTCTTCTGACAAAGTTGTATTTTTGTATTTTCCTACTCAGTTGTATATAGTATTTGTATTTCTATTTTATTCTATTGTATATAGTATTTTATTTTATTGTATTTTATTGCATTCCAGTGTTTTCTAATTTCTGCTACATAACTTTGCACTTTTGCTGTAACAAAACAAATTTCCCACCTGTGGGACTAATAAAGGTCATCTTATCTTATCTTATCTTATCCCTTAGCTGTAAAAACCTGATGTGGCATTGTCATCACCTCACCGGGTGGGTAGGTGGCTTGGACACCCAAGTCTCTGAATGCAATAACTCGAGAACAAGATGACATAGGATTCTGAAATCCATACCATAGATGCAAGAGTTCAAAACCTGGTGACCTTGACCTGAAGGTCCAGCAGTGATAGAGATTAGGACAGGACCCCGTGGAGTCTAGGCGTTGGTGGTGGAGATGAAGACGCAGGCTTGAATGGAGCCAAATAACATGGGAGAGGCAAAGATGGGGAGGATGGTGGGTTGGACGAGGACGTCTGCAAGGGAGAATGACAGATGAGCAGTCAGATTTAAAGTACGCATAGTGGAGGCTGATTGGCCTGAAGAAGCTTGACATTGCAATAAGCTTGACAGCATGGGAAAGTGGAAGTGATGTAAAAATTAGATTAGCCACAACTATTGTGTGTGAGGGTATAGAAGAGGAGCTGAGACGTCCCGAGAGCAGAGCTCTCCTGACTGTATAACTGTGATGGTTGATGTCTGTTTTGTTCTCCTACATCCAGTAATTAAAAAGCTTGGCCACAGCTGATCGCATTGCAGACTGTATTAACAGAAAATTCCACCACAGGTTACACAGGGTTAAATTAGCTATAGACACGAAAACCTTATTTGTAGCAGACTTTAAAGAAGTCAGACCTAAAGTAGTTGGACATTTTTAGGTAGAAGTCTATTAGCATTAACTTGAGGAACTGACTTCCATCCCTGGAGGTTTCTGCAAGTTAGTTCTGTGATGGACTGGGGCCTGTCCAGGGCATACTCCGCATTTTGCCATCTGACTGCTGGGACAAGTTCCAGCTCCAAATATGATAAGCACTAAAGAAAAATGGATGAATAAGAAGAAAAACTGACACAAAAGATAGTAGTTAATAAGGAAAGAGGTTGCCATCCCCTTTTTCAAACCAGCTAAATGACTGCAGCATCCACATATAACCACCTGAAAGGGCCTCGTTTCCAGAGCTTCAAGATAACCTATACCCAGACAGACAAATATCTCAGAGCCCTTAAATCACGTTGTTTTGCACTTAAGAATGCACTTCTGCTTTTTGTGAAGACCTGAGTTGCTTCTGTAAAAATGACACAAAAGACCGTTTAAATGTCCCAGCTTAGGTTGTCAAAGTTTTCTACTATGCACCACTTCACAAGACAAAACAAGTTGTTTTTTGCCTTTTGTTTTTTCACTTTCCCTTAGGTGGTTTTAAGCTCTACAGTTTGAGAACCACTGGGTAACATACAGAAATTAGACAAATCCAGATTTGAGTTCACAAAGGTTTACCCTGTCACATAAAAAAACCCACCAAAAAACAAATGTGTTCACACTTCACAATCCAACATGATGAAAGCTTGCTGACT